>NW_009692733.1:91337-91777 GCF_000703405.1 Apaloderma vittatum
CACTGGATGGCAGCACAGCCTGCCTGTGTGTCAGCCACCCCTCCCAGTTTCGTATCATCAGCAAACTTGCTGAGGGTGCCCTCTATCCCCTCATCCAGGTCATTTATGGAGATATTGAACAAAACTGAACCCAGTACTGATCCCTGGGGAGCACCACTGGCCACAGGCCTCCAACTTGACTCTGTGCTGCTGATCACAACCCTCTGAACTCTGTTGCTGAGCCATTTCGCAATCCACATCACCGTCCAATCATCTATCCCACATTTGTTGTGTTTACCTATGAGGATGTTATGGGGGGACAGTATTGAAAGCCTTACTGAAGTCGAGGTATATGACATCCATCAATACACTGCATTAACCTTTTGGACTGATTATGTGTGATATTAATTTATCAGGATGATTGAAGTCACCATAAGCACCAGGGCACGTGATCTTGAGGC
>NW_009692734.1:0-6007 GCF_000703405.1 Apaloderma vittatum
TGTTGAACAGCACTGGACCCGGAACAGACCCTTGACCACCTCCATCAAGGCATGCATTACTCAGGTACTTTAAAACAAGTGACTGTGCAAAGCTAGGAGCAAATCTGCTTCCTTTCTAATAAAAGCACATGCACGAATGAAAGAGAGTTTTGAATCAATGATGATCCATTTAGCAACATCAGTGCCCTGTGGCTCTTTAATTGTGTGAGAGACTGATAGGGTGTCTCAAACAGTCTGGGCCTTTTAAGAACCAAAATTGACCATAGCGACCTGCCTAGCACTTGCCCCTGTTTATGCGGAGCTGACTTGGTGCCTTTCTGAGGCAGCTGCCCCATCAGTGCCCTGGTGAGGGTGTGGGCCTTGGTGAGGTAGGCCTTGGAACTACAGCTGCAAAACTAAGAGGTCCTTAACAGGAGAGGGAGGGGTAGTTCCCTCAGCGGCTTCCACCATCACTCAAACTTCAGTAATTTTCCACAAGGAGTGAGCAGCCCAGTGGGACGGGGACTGGGCTGTGTAAATTAAGGCAATAGCCCCACAAGTTAAGGGGGCTCACCCACCACTGGAGGATTGCTGCATCTGTCATCATCATCATGGGATCGAAGGATGATGATCTCTCTTTCTCCCTCTGTTTCTTTTCCTTTCTGTCTTTCTTATCCTAACACAAAAAGGCATCTATTACAAGGTAAAAGGGTACCTATGACAAGGTGAAAGGGTGTCTATGACAAGGTGAAAGGGTATCTATGACAAGGCCTGTTCACACAAGTGAGGCATGCTTATGTGAGCACTAAGTGGAAAGGGTATCTATGACAAGGCCTCTTCACAGAAGTGAGGCATGCTTATGTGAGCACTAAGTGGACAGTTGAGGTCCATCTTTGTCACCTATTAAGACCCATTGCTGTGAATAAGTAAAAGTGGTGTCAGGATCCCCGGTGTCGATTCACCTTAATCCTGGCCTGGGAATCGGCAAATCTGAGTCCTTGTCTCCTGAAAGCTCTGGATGTGACAAGGTGTCATCATTGACAGTGCTTGAGCTTTAAGGGAATCCTTTATTTGCATAAAGAAACTACTGCAGAGATCCTGAATGCGTGAAATACTTCATGTTTAGATACAGGATGGGCACATAGCAGCCCCCGTTGTGACAGAGATCTCACAAGAACAGATCTGTACAAGTGACAGTTATCCTAATACATGTGGGAGCACTGTCACTGTCTAGCCTATAGCACTGAGCAATCACTTGCCTGGAGATTGTACTAACGTGTTTTCACTTTAAGACTGAGTTCAGAAAAAATGAGAAAACACAGCATTGGCTTTGGTAAAAAGAAACAGTTAGTAAACAATATCAGTTAAGCCAGGTGAATTCTGGTTGAATTGGTTTGTTTTTGCAGTCTTGTGCAGGAGAAGCTTTGAGATACTGGGCATGACCTGAGTCTTTTCTACTGAGAGAGCAAGGGCAATTCTGACTATATATAAGGAAGGAAAAAAAGAAATCTCCAGTAGTGATTCAGCACCGGAACGGATGCACAAAGAAGCTGAGGAATCACCATCCTTGGACATGTTCAAAACTCACTTTGACTAGCTTCCCAAAGAACTCTTCTCTCTTTGTGGTTGCTCATCTACAAATCCAGGATTCTTGAAAATACTGATGATGATTGTATTCATCTGTCTTGTAGGGATCTGGAATATAATTAAATTTTGCTAATCCAGATACCACAGTGAAAGTGATTTACTTTCATACAAAAGTAAACAATTATGATAGCATTGGTGAACGATGTAAGCAGATAACCTGGAGACTTCCATCTCCTGTCTCTTGGAGCTTGGTGCTAAAGCAGAGGTAATGTATAACTGGTCTTTTCAGACTGCTTGACATCTTCACTGTTTTATAGGGTTAAATCAAAAAAGACATTTGGATCCTCAGGAACTTTCGTGCTTTTCAGATTCTTTATGATTTTCAGGACTTCTAAGGAGTTGGAGATGATTCCACTAGCCAGCGTACAACATGCCCCAAAAGCAATTGAGAATCATTTATGGAAGGATTATCATAAGGAGGATTGGCAGCTAGTACTTGAGTGACAAGTTCAGTGTAGCTGGAAGAGAGAGAGAATGAGAAAGGGGATTTAAAGAAGTTCATTGAAGGATCCTGTACAGGGAAGCAGTATTTCTTTGCAGCTGGATTTGGAGAAGAATGGGGAATAGTGAATTCTGTAGCAAGGAGAGGTAATCTGTCTGAAAGTGGTTTTGGAAGAAGCAGCAAGCAGAGAACGCCATGGAAAGGTGCTTGTGTGGACAAAACAAGGGTGGTTTAAAAGTTGACGTGGTTTGAGGTTTCTGTTTAAGTAGTTTGATGTAAGGAAGAAATAGTAGAAGAACTGAAGAATGAAAGATGAGTGTCCTTGGGTGTAGTCAAATTCTGCACAGGTTAAGTGCTGGAGGGAAGGGCAGGGCAGTGGTTAGCAATTTAGAGTCTTGCTAGTCTTTAATTCAGATAGACTAGTGTTTCCCTCCTACTCTCCCTTAAATGCTTCTATAATGTTTTTTCTTCTCTATCCTTCATTGTGGAGTAAGCATTTTTTTTGTTGAGTTATGGAAGAGGTAGAATTAAAAAAAAAAAAGATGGATTCACATTTTTTCACTGCTGAATCAAGACCAGCTTTTTTGTTTAGCCACAGTTTATTTTAGGGAAAAATAATTTTCCAGTCTGATGCAGAGACTGTGTGATGCCTCATGAAGAGCAATCCAACATTGCTGGGACACAGAGTCTACAGATGTTGTAAGAAAGATGTGCAGGTAGGGAGGGAAGAAGAGCTGTTGGTTTCTTTGGAGCCAGAAATGATGTTGTGTCTCCTTCATGGTAGCCGGGTTTTTTTCAGTTCTATCTGTTTTGTGATAGCAAACTGATTCCATCCTTACATATTACCTAGTAATTTCAAGATTTTGGCCCCAAATCCAGCAACTGGGGCATTTTGGGATTCTGTTTCCTGCTCTACCACTCCTAAGTTGTGTGACATTGATAAGTCTGAGCTGTGGGCTGGTTTCAAAGCTTCTGTAAATTAATATAGTCCTGTTGACTGAAATGAGAGGTCTCTTCAGTTTTAGTCCTTTCTTTCTGCAGTTATTTGACTTCAAAATGAATGTTTAAAAATCCCCATCTCTCTGGAGTTGACTAGCCTGAAAAAACAGCCTTTAGATGTTGTAATGTAACATTGACTGGCAGTATAAATGCTGAATATTTCTCCATGTAGAGTAGTCATGCACGCTTGATTCTGGTGTACCGAGTCTTGGTTTTGGTGGCTTAGGCAGTAGTCTTCAGCCCTGTTGCTGGAGACCATTACTACATGCTTGGATAGTCCTTTCTGTAAAGAAGGGTTTACTGGTGATTCAGCCTGGAATTGTCTCCTTTTTACAGTTTCATCCAGTGTGTTTTTCTTCTGTGGCATATGCATGTTTCATAAACGAATATGCAGTACCTGTATTATAGCCATCATCCCGTTTAATCTTCATTTTTCCTCAGTTATATTTAACTGATTTTATTTTTCTCATTCCTTAAAAATCAGGAATCAAAGTTTTTGTTTCTGCCTGAGGTCTCTTTAGTTTACTTACGTTTTAGTGATTCTCAGGGTGCCTTTGGTTCCTATGTTTGGCGCTCTGGGTTCTCATGGGGGCAGTGCAAGAGAGAACTATTCCATCCTGTCCAGCAGTTTCTCCTCCTTCTCAGTAAAGCAAATGAAATTGCACTCCATTGCCTTTTACCATATTCCCCAGGCTGCTTTTTTCTCTGTTATGCTGAACTTGCTTGAATCCCTCATTGCTAGGTTTTCAGATAATTGCAGTGAGACTGCTGCCCCTCTTAATTGCAACTCTTCTCCCTCCTATTTCAGCCAAGTTATTGAGCCTTTTCTCTATATTGCCCGAGACATTTTTCTTTCTCCTTAGCTACACTTCACTGTCTCACTGAAGACATGGAAGTGTTTTCAATGGTCTGCACGAAGGGCACCTAAAGAAACAAAATACACTGACTTCTTGCATGTAACCCACGTATTACTATGATATTTCTCTGGTGGGCTGAGAATTGGGCAGATGGAGCCAGAAATACCTTACTTAGCAAAATTACTGTGCTGAATTGATCTAATGCAGTGCTGGATTAGGCTACGTGCATGTTAGGTTCTTAATGGTGAAATTTTCTTTGGTTTTGTTTGGATTTTTTTCACTTATTACATTTGGACTGGGACTTTTCATGGCTGAAATGCAAGCTCCCTATTTGATCTTAAATGTCACAACATTTGCTTCCTCATATACCACATATTAACGGCAAAAATACTGTCCAGCTTCAATAGTGGTGTATAGTCATATACTTACAGGGACAAATGCCTGCATCTGAAATGCAGTTATAAGTGTGTAATAGAGCTTTGCATTGTCGTAAACAGCAAAGACTCTCCTGTCATGGCTATTGCCTTGCAGATTCCTGAAAAGGCAAAGTGTAAGTTAGACAGAATTTGAAAAGCGTACAGGGGAAATGGAATGGAGATCTTCCAAGAGGCATTGCCAAGAAAGCAAAGGTTCAGAACTTAGGTAGGATTATAGCCTACACTATGGGACAGATTAAGATTGATGTAGAAACTCCACTGTCACTGGTGTCATGAATGTCTCAAAGTCTGTATGCTGCCAGTGCACAAAACAACTGGGACTGAAGTCTTGAGGGGTGAGAAGTGTGGG
Organism: Apaloderma vittatum; assembly: GCF_000703405.1. NCBI lineage: Eukaryota > Metazoa > Chordata > Aves > Trogoniformes > Trogonidae > Apaloderma > Apaloderma vittatum. Next base: position 4,711 of record NW_009692734.1, read on the forward strand.
TATGTAGTAAATACTGGTTTGTGCTACTCTTTCATGTGTATCTCAGAAGTAGTAAATGATGGAGTGGGTGTATAAAATCTGCCGGTTCTGTTTTATTGTGACCTGATTGCTGTTTCCACCTTCTGTTTTTTCTTAACCAGTATTTCTGTGCGATGTCCTCTGTGCTTTGATTTGGGAAGATATTGAAACACTCTGGGAGATCTCTGACCATTTCAAGGGAGTGGTGTGTGCTTTTCTTGGAGATGGTGATATCAACAGAGAATCTTCATGGATTCTAATGCTGGCAGCAGTGCAAGAAGAGTGACGGGGATGAATTGGCTCTGGATGGTCTGCTTCTTTCACCTAGTCACCTCACTAGAAGGTAAGAACAGATTTAATGCAACAACCTAAGAAAGTTTTCTCAAGAGCAAAAAGAAGGTATGCTCTCCAGTGTACTTATTCCAGTCCAGATAAACACTGAGCATATCTTTTGGCTTGATGGTTGATCACTACGAGATGAAAAAAAAGATACTACTATTGTTTCTAGTGGGACAGGCAAACCCTCTTATTAAAGATCATTAATGAACATTTCTGCTAGCAATCTCAGAAGTGACTGTCCTAAAGAATATTTTTTTTCCCCCAGAAGTAACCTCCTTGGTTATGCTTTGCATGTGTTTGATTCTTGTGGTCCTGTTCTTGCACCGTGTTTTGTGAAACAATCCCTCAATGTTTCTGCTGTTCTGCAAGGCAGCACTCAGTGAGCTGAAACTGTGAATTTTTCTCTCCACCATCTGAACTTGCCTCGTGTAATAGAAAAGGAGAGAATGCTTTGCAGTAACAAGAGTAGGCAGTTTGTGTTCAGGCAGCAGACGAGGGGGAAAAGAGATCAGTGAAGACAAAGAAAAGATGGTCAGGGGAAAAGAGAACTGAGAAAATGGGAGAAAAAGGAACAGATGGTAGTAGAGAGAGTGATGAGAGCAGCAGATAAGACGTGAGCTATGAGAGAAAGTTAGAGGAGGGTGGAGGCATTCTAAACAGTCTTCCCGTTTGTTAAAAGAACTATCATAGAATGGCCTAAGCTGGAAGGAACCTTAGAGATCATTTTAATCCAGCCTCCCTGCCACCAGGGATGCCACCTCTCGACTAGATGAGGCAACACATGGGGACCGAATGGGAATCGAACCCACGACCTTAGTGTTGGTAGCACTACGCTCAACTGACTGAGCTAACCGGCCCCTATCCTTGCAGCTACATGTGCCTAATGAACTGCACTGCTTTGTAAGGGATATTCATCTTGGAAATGGAGAGGAGGGAAAGA
>NW_009692734.1:6030-7510 GCF_000703405.1 Apaloderma vittatum
GGAAAGGACAATAGAGTGCTATCTAAAAAAAAGAAAGTGGAGACTGAGAAAAAAAAATAGTGTTCTTTTCTAATTAATAATGAAGTGGAAAGCTCATTAAAAGCATCCCTTCTCTTAATAGGAGGAAAATGGAGTGAGAGAGAGTTCAGAGAGCAAATAATTGATGGAAAGTGATAATACAAATTCTGAAATCTCTGCAATTTGGTTGCTGATTTAAATTATTTTACAAACAAATCTATGGGTCCAGATGGGATTCATCCTGGGGTGCTGAGGGAGCTGGTGGAAGAAGTGGCTAAGCTGCTTTCTATTATTTATCACTGACCCTGCCTAACTAGGGAGGTCCCAGATGACTGGAGGTTGGCCAGTGTGACGCCCATATATAAGAAGGGCCAGAAGGCGGACCTGGGGAATTACAGGCCTGTCAGCCCGACCTCGGTGCCTGGCAAGATTTTGGAGCAGATCCTCCTGAGTGCCATCAAGCGGCATGTAGAAGACAATCGGTATCAGGCCCAGCCAACATGGATTTGGGAAAGGAAGGTCCTGCCTGACCAGTCTCATCTCCTTCTGGGACTGGATGACCCATCTAGTGGATGAGGGGAAAGGCTGTGGATGTGGTCTACCTCGATTTCAGCAAAACCTTTGACATGGTCTCCCACAGCATCCTCCTGGAAAAGCTGGCAGCCCACGGCTTGGGTGGATGCACCCTTCTCTGGGTAAAACACTGTCTGGATGACCGGGCCCAGAGAGTGGTGATGAATGGTGCTGCACCCAGCTGGCATCCGGTGACCAGTGGTGTCCCCCAGGGATCAGTACTGGGCCCAGTCCTGTTCAACATCTTCATTGATTACCTGGATGCAAGGATTGGGTGTGCCCTCAGTAAATTCACAGATGACACCAAATTGAGCAGGAGTGTCGACCTGCCAGCGGGTAGGAAGGCTCTGCAGAGGGACCTGGACAGGCTGGGTCGATGGGCTGAGGCGAACAGTAGGAAGTTCAACAAAACCAAGTGCAGAGTCCTACACTTTGGCCACAATAACCCCCTGCAGCGCTACCGACTCAGGGAGGAGTGACTGGAGAGCGGCCCAGCAGAGAGGGACGTGGGAGTGCTGGTTGACAAGCAGTTGAACATGAGCCAGCAACCTGGTCCAGTGTTTCACCACCTTCATTGTAAAAAATTGCCTACTTGTATCTAGTCTAAATCTACCCTTTTTTAATTTAAAACCATTACCCGTTGTCCTATCATAACAAGCCCTGCTAAAAAGATTGTCCTCATCTTTCTTGTGGTTAATGGAGTTAAATCCAGCTGCGTTCATGAGCCCCCGGGGCTCAGTGCTGGGACCACTCCTGTTTAACATCTTTATCAATGACCTGGATGAGGGGATGGAGGGCACACTTAGTAAGTTTGCAGGTGACACAAAACTGGGAGGAATTGTCAATCTGCTGGAAGGCAGAGAGGCCCTTCAGAGAGATTTGGACAGGC
>NW_009692735.1:0-269 GCF_000703405.1 Apaloderma vittatum
TGCGACGTGCACACATATCCATCTCACAATGCAGTTGTTATATATTTCATTGCTGCTGCTTGTTAAAAGACTTTTAGCTAGCAAATTTCCATTAGGCTTTCTCTTCAACAGGGACCATAACAGGAAGCTGATAAATGCTGGATGTGATGCAAGCCTGAAGACAAGAGTAGCCGCTGCCCAGAGAGAGTGTGGAGTCTTCTGCTCTGGAGACTTTCAAACTCATCTGGACGCGTTCCTGTGTGGCTGCCCCGGGGGGGCTTGCTCTGCCC
>NW_009692736.1:0-17321 GCF_000703405.1 Apaloderma vittatum
TATATATATATATATATTTCAACAGATCTGTCTTTCTAACCTGATTCATCCATAATATGAACAATAACACTAATATTTTGAGTAAGCACTGACTCAAAGTCAATTTCTGCAGGCATTTAAGGAAAACTGTTGAAGGAATGCATTCATCCTAATAAATTAGAATAAAGTTTAAGGTAAACTGAGCATAATCAGACACCTTCAGTTTTTTAAACACTGAAGTGTTAAATACAAAAACATATTGCAGAGTCTTCTAACAGATAAACATTGACTATGGAAAGTTTGCATTTCCCTTCTCTCCAAGGGAGATTTAACTTCCGAAACTAGGCTTTCCGGAGCTGTTGAAATGAGAGGTAGAAAGAACTGTTTGATATGTCAATAATAACATCGATCCTCCATTGCTTAAGCAGAAACTTGATCTGCTCATTACTTACACTGTGTAAGGAAGAGAATTAAATATAAAAAGAGGAAACTTGCCAAGATTTGCTTTGCAACATTAATAAAGTGTTCAATAGTAGTTTTGTTGCTAAGCCTGCTGAGGGGTAAAATGTTCAAATGGCCTTGGAAGAATTTATCTGACAACAGAGCATTAGTCTCTGAAGGAGAGTCAAAGCTATTTACTATGCAAGTGCTATAAGATCATCATCGCCTTGGTATGGAGAATGCATGTTTATCCTCTTCCTAAATCAGATTTTCATTATTCTGTGTGATATTAATCTCCATGGGGGTGGACATTTCTGTGAAAGCGCAATGGTTCATCTTCCAGTTCTGGTCAATTCTTGTTTTAATCTTGTTTCCAGATCAGTCTTAACACATAGCGAGATATTAATCTCTATAGGGGCAGACATCTAAGCTGGCCTTAGCACACAGCTGCCCCTCTTCTGGTCAATTTTTATTTTAATTCTAATTTCCTGCGATTTATATTCCTTTTTCAGGTTTAATATATTCTACTTCGTTCCTCTCAACACATCTCCTCTCTCCCTCCTCTGCCTCTTTTCAGACATTTTCACAGGAAAACTATTGGTTTAGTCCCTTTCACCAACCATTACCTTCAAAATCATTGTAGGTGTTATTGGTGTTATGCCAGGTGGAGGTGTTATTGGTGTTACTGTAAATAGGTGCTACTGCTATCAACACTACTTTCAAACATACTGATAACGCTTGCCTTATGAAGGACTAGTTTTCTCAGCAGGGTTTAATTTTGTGCAGCCTTCCTTCATACAAAATTCTGCTTGCCTGTTTCAGGATGGGATAACCCCACAGCCAGGCAACAAACTAGGATGTAAGTTGGAACATAAATGTAGTGCCTTATCTTAGACCTGGTTGACATCAAGTCTCTGGGCACGTAGTCCTCCTCCTGCAAAATGAGAGGTGTCGTACAAACAGACCTCACAGAAACATCAGGAGGCTAAGGTATTTCAGGTCTCTGTTATTAGTATCATAAGGGACAACAGAATCTCAGAGTAGGAAAAGTGAACCAAAGATTTTTAGTCTGAACGATTATTTGGTCTCAAACGGTTTGAGACAGTATCTTTGCTTCTCCCATTGAATATTGTACGAATACAATATTTAATTTCATTATCTCAACAAGCTTTCAGTTTTCCCTGCAAAGTTTGCTTCTCAGCCTTGAAAACATAATCACCTTCTCACTGCCAAATTAACAAAAATCACCATCCCCTATTTGGTCACCACTTGAAAAACATACTACCCAAACAGTTAAATCAAAAACACAGAGATGCATGTTTGTAAAAAGGGGGAGAGATATTATTAAAAAAAAAACAAAAAAAAAAACACAAAACCACACTACTCTTTTAGAGAATGTTTCTCTTAATTTTCTTTTTTTTTAACGTTCTGCTGATTTTTATATACTCTCTTCCAAGGAATGTTTCTAATTGTCTACATAACATTTTATGGTTTTTTAAATACTTTGTATCCATGTTAGGAATTTGGTTCAAAACAGCAGGAAAAAGTGAATGCCCTGATCACTTCCATTTACCAAGCATTAGTTTGTTTCTCAGCACAGTTCTCATTCCCATGAGCTCCACCACCACATTCAAAGAGCAAACCAGAAGCTCCACATCTGAAGCTCTCCAACACTTCACAGGGAAGCTTGGTTTGGAGTAATAGACTATACACAGCGAGATCTCTAGCAACACAACACTTATTTTCTCTTTGGAAATCTCCAAGCCTGTAGCAGAGAGACATTTGGCCCGCAGGAAAAAACTATTTAATCTGCAGCAACCCTGCCTGGCTATACCACATGCAATGGTTCTGAGACCCTCACTTTCTGCAACGCTTCAGTTCAGTGGCCAGCATCTATCGCACCAAATTGCCAATACAGATACAACATAGCATTCCTAAGATACAGCATAACAAAATCACCCTGGCAGTTACTAGTATCACAAATAAAACTGTCAAGATCCTTCTAACTTCTTGCCATAGCAGCTTATAAAAGTTCAAGAGCAAAAAGGCAGTGTGTAGACACACCTACCCAAACATAACCTTGTTTTGCCTTTGGAAATTTTTTTTTCAAATGTTTCTATTCACTGATATTCAAGATAAAAGCTTACATTTAAAAAGGAAGCCTTTCTACTTAACCAGGTGAGTGGATTTTCCTAGTCTTCCACCCAAAACTTTTTGGAAAGTAAACTCAATTACACTTCAGAACATTCATCCAAGCTTTGACTTCATTTAATTTTACCGTGTATTCATGTTCTCATACACCATCCTTATGGCTGGCTGGCTGCTAGGCTACTATTCTTCCACAATCCTTTAGCCAGTTTTCAAACACTGATTACAGACCCTCATTAAGAATATCTTCGTCTCCCATGCACTTCACCTCTTGCTATTACAACATTTCATCATGCCAGAATCTGTGAACTGTGTCTGAGAACAAACTGCTCTGTCTTAGGTAAACTGATCAATCATATATGAAAGAAACCAAAAATACCCCAAGGAACCTAGAAGTATTTATATATTTTACCACGCATAAACACATTCCTCAAACAGCCACTGGGTCCATTTATGAGCTATACTATCAATTACTGAGCATTTACATAGAAGATACAATCACTGGTAGTTTATCTTACACACTGCCAAGGGCAAATCCTCTTAATTATATGTTATTTAGACAGAAATTTTCAATATGTGCAACTCTAATGTTCTTAATGTTGTTACACTTTCTCTGCTTTTTCCCCTTCCCCCAAGATGAGAGAAATTCTGATGTCTGATCCCCTCCTCTATCTTTTTTTTTTTTAAATTCAGTACTTAACTTCAAAAATGTAAGCAAATAGCAACTTCTCTTGGCCTAGACATAGCCAAAATAGTCTTCTACATAAGAAGGCCCCATTTTGCTTAAACATTGAGGCCATGTACTGTCTTCTCTTTCTTAATTCTTACAGAAAAAAAATGTAAATCTAATCAGATGCTTGGTTACTATAGGTGGGATAAACAAGCAGGTGAGAGAGAATGCAAAAGAAGGGCAGGAATGATACCCAAGACATAGTCATCTCAAAAGCAGAATTTTTCAGAAAAGCATTAGGAAGTAAATAGAAGCCAGCTTTACCTGGATTCCTCCCTGATGAGGCCTTTTTAATACAGTAAACTGGAGGATAAAGACACCATGATTTGGGAGTTTAAAAAAAAAATGATACTGATAAAAATAAGCCTGAGCAGAAGGCAAAGAAGAAACTGGAGAATTATAAAAAAAGTTACCAAAAATCCCTGACTTGAGGTTGGAAGCCTGAAAAACGAGGTCTTGGGGGAGAAGGTATTCACCCCACAGCAGAGCATGCGGGTTTGTTTCTCTGTCCTGTTTAATCCGACAACACAGTCAACACACAGCATGAGTGGAGTAGCTAGAATTCTACTCATCACTGCCCACACACCTGCAATTGTCAGTGTAACAAGATGATGATAAAACATAAGTTATTCCTAAAGTACCAAAAGCTAAAGAGCAGCAACAAGCATGGGCTTAACTTCTTTTGATTCTCAGTTCACCTGCATCTTACAGAGATTAACAGCATCCTCCTTATTGATGGCACACTACTGAAGAAACTCATCAGCTTCAAGATTTTTTGCAATGGATTTACAGACCCTTCTGCCACTTTTTAATGCTATACTTCCTTCTTAAAACCCTTTGTTACATTTGCATGGTGGCTGCAAGGCTGCCACCATCTCAGGGTTCAGTCCTCAAGCACAAAGCAGTGACAGATGTAATGTGGAGGAACATAGAAGATGATTTGGGATCATTATGGCTTAAGAGCTGGGGTTTTTTTTATTATACAATTTTTTTGTCATAAAATTGTGATCCCAGGACTCAGTTTTTTCCTCCAAACACAAAAGCCACTTTTCCTTTGAAAGAAAACCCCTAAAGATGATTATATGGATTTTGATGCCATTAGAAAAGTAACACCTTCATGCCTCCCCTATATTTCATAAATCACAGTAAGATTGTATTATCAAACAATTAAACAATTAAAATTGTTTTCCTCATTTTCAGAGTAGTATTCAGGGCAAGAAATTCTCCAAAACTACTTTCTGCTACAGTTTTGTTACAAGCACTAGGCATTCAGTGCCCAAAGAACAGCATTTAGTAAGAACAAAGTATCTATGAGGTAACCACAATTAGTACTGCAGCGCACCTCCAAAGTGAATCAAATTCTTATTTTATTTAAGAGATAAATAAACATTTACCAACTTCATTCATTTGTTCCTGTGTCCTCTAGGGACTATCTAATATATGAACTTAGTAAATTTGAGCATTTTCTTTGGCACTTGCTTCAATTCCTTGTTACCTAACATTTTTTTTTAGGTTTAGGCTCATGATGCAAACGCATCAAAGTGCAGGTTTTTTGTCAGGTTTGGTTTTTAATCATGCATTCACTTCCATTAAACAGATTTTTTTTCCCCCCCAACTCTCTCAATTTCAACATCACAGAATAAGTCTGACCTACAAATCACTTAAAGTTGCTTTCAGGTGACATGTGAAGAATAGGTGTTTTACGAGATGGATGGCCAAGATTCTTTCACCAAAATCCAAACTATCTAATACTTGTTTTCATTCCCATTTCCACGCTTAGGCAAACAGAGGGAGATGTTTATAGCTAGCATCTGGATACTATCATTATGCAAAGCCATCCAGCAGATTATTTCAGTATTCCTAGGGTCTGCAAATGTCGTTATTAATAACAAATGCTACTCTTTCAGGTTCACAGCTTCATCATGCAGCCCATAAAGCCAAGACCAAAGATTTTCAAATACATGGTTTCTGTCAAATTCAAAGTAATGTACATGTTTCCTCTCTTCTGAATGCTCATAAAGAACATCTGTGCAGTCTCTCTAAATGAGAGCATAATCTCGCCTTTCCCAAATGTTGGTCACTTAACGCAACTCCTTGTTCAACAGTCGACAGAAACACCAATAAATCATCAGAACTGCACATTTGGACCATAAACTCAAAGAAATGCAGATAAGCAAGCCAGAGGGAACAACCATCACCCCCAAAAAAGCTGTTTAGTATATCTACTTCAACGTGTTTAAAACAACCTATAAACTGAGCCTGGTAGTTAACTGCTGCTGAGCAGACACAGGATACACAAACCCAAGAGGAACTCGCTCATCCCTAGAAAAGACTGCAGACCTGGAAGCACTTCATGCCTTCGACATGACTCAGAAGGAGCTGCTAACCTACCCTGTAGTATTTAACCAAATCAGGATACAAGGATTTCAAAGGAAAGGAAAGGGAAGGAAAAAGAAAAAAAAAGGGGAGGGAGGGGTGAAGGGAAGTACTGAGATTAACACACTACCTAAGAACGCAGCACCTTCCCCCTCTAAGCAAGATTAATCAAAGCATTAAACTAACTTTTTCTAAGAGAAAAGGCAAACCAGCTTAGCTATTAATAGCATCTAAACCCAGTAACTAATAGAATTGGTTTACAAATATTAAAAGTTAGTATTCAAAAAAAAGTAATTTGACCGACAACTTTTCACTGCCAGGTTTCAGCCACCTCAGACAAGGGGAAAAAAAATATATAAATCAGTTTGTCATTCCATGATATTATACCCATTTAGTCTGGAAATTATATTCCCTTTCATTACAACACTTTGTGTCAACAAAGATTCAGAAATCCAACTCATTACACGTTAAAGGTTGAGTTCTCACCTGGAAATAGCTTGTCCTTATTTTACACTTACATAGGTATGTACATTATATTTTAGGTATATATGTAGCAAGATGAAGAAGCTTTTTCGTGAGGGTGTGGTTGTTAGTACTTTGTCATACTATCTGAAAGAAAGGGTAGCAAGGAAGAGGAAAGCCAATCATGCAGAGATTCAAAAATGTAAGAAAATTAACATAAATAGACCTTTTACACTGAGTTGGAGAGCTAGGAAACATGTGGAATTAGTTTGCAACTTCTAGTATTTTCACAAGTTGGGTAAGGATGGATTACTAGTAAAAATTGCAACACGAATATTTGTTTGGCTTTTCTGAATTGAGTAAGACTGAAGAGTCCATTTTATTACACTTCTGTTGCAAGAAGGAGAAAAGTCTCTTTGACTGGAAATTTTCTAGTCCAAGAAAGCAAACACTGAATGCACCAAACAATGCTGCCATGTGAAGAAATGCAGCTAAGCAGTTAACCAAAGGAGCATATAAAAAGTTCCTGAAAAGTCTAATGATATTTATACTCATTGACCATTTCTGAGTGAGGAATCTCATATATCTTTCCTCCTTTCAATTATGGCATTAAATCCATATTAAAATGGAGGGGAGAAGAATAGTGGGGAAAATGACAATTCACTTTTTTCTGGGACAGGGGAAGGGATTCTGGGATGGGTCGGTGGTTCTGAGTTCAATTTGGGGATTTTTTATTTATTTATTTATTTATTTATATTATTTTTAAACTAATGACATTAGCTCTTCTGTAAAATCTATAACAAAAAGCACTGAAAAGTTTTGGTGCACTGTCTACTTCAAACAAGTTTTCAGCATGCTAATTTGAGAGGTACCTGAAGAAATGTCTTCTACAGATACAAAGAGCATTTCTTCAGAGGAATCAGAACTTGAGCAAAAACGAAAACGGTCTTCGGTATTTTCAGCTCAGGAGGTCTTAACAAATTGTCCCTTTAAAGTATTTTCAGAACAGGGACAGCAGTCAGCACTGAGCACCTATCTGTGCTGAATGAAGTCACGAACTCCACCACATTTCTTCAGTGCTCTCATGGCTGCTAGGTGCTTTCACATTTAAAGAGAACAGGTGAACAGAATAACACCAGGAGAATGAAGACAACTCACTCACTATTCTGATCTTTCTCCAGCCTAATACCACACAGAGATGAGACGATACAGATATAATGAAGTGATAAAATATCAAATCAGGGGATTTTTCTAATTAAGAGCTATGCAGCAAGTCTCCACCAGGTCTTATAATTTCAATTTTTTACTGCAGCAAAGAAGACAAAAGCAGTCCAAAATTTCAGGGCTTCAATAACAATTTTTTCTTCATTAGATAAACCATTTAAAAAGCAACAGGTATCCTAAATCACACTATAGGATTCACAAATAAACACAACATGTATTTGGAAGCAACAACAAAAAAAAAAAGTTTTAGTTCAAGAAGTCAGCCATCCAGTCAAAATTTTCATTCTGAGCTGTTTTGAATTCATTTGAACTACAGCCACAAATGTTCTTCATAACATTTTTCTCCTCTGGTTAATATTCATCAGTCTTTTTTACTGTTACAGAACAAGTGTTTACACACAAAAGAAAGCATACAACTCCACCTCAGAATAAATTGAGCAACCAGTGTATAATAATTAGAATGAACATACCATAATTTAATTGCAGCAGAATTTGGTTTCAAAGTATACATCAGTGTCTCATCAGTCAGCAGAATTAAGTTTATGACATGGTAGTTGAGAAATGGCTTATTTCAGTACCCAATTAATAAATATAATCACATGTTTTTAGTAAATGGTAGCATAAATAAGTGACTTTCTCACAAATCGAAGGGTCCAATCTTTCACACACTGGCTAATAAAAATAACCTTGTATTACCCATAATACTGAGCAAAGAATTTAATCTTTTCATAGCACCAATCCTCAAGAAATTAGGTCTCTCAAATCTTTTAGCAAGGTATATACTTTGTGCATTATTGTAAATATCAGCCAATACCATACACATACAATCTTCCTAAAAAGAATAAAGGCCTGGCAAGCTCACACATAGCACCCTCTAACTTAAAACAAGTTTTCACATGTTCAAGTTAATTCATGCCAATAGAAAATACTGACTTCCACTCCCCCAACTATTAGACCAAAGAATCTCTTTGAGACCTCATCCACATTTTAGACCTCATCCACATTTTAGACCTCATCCACATTTTAGACCTCATCCACATTTTAGACCTCATCCACATTTTAGACCTCATCCACATTTTAGACCTCATCCACAGGAGTTGTTTGCTTGCACACCTATCATTGAGTAATTTGAGGAAGGGACTAGAGGAAAAGTCCTATGAGGAGAGGCTGAGGGAGCTGGGGGTGTTTAGCCTGGAGAAGAGGAGACTCAGGGGGGACCTGATCACTCTCTACAGCTGCCTGAAGGGAGGTTTAATTAGGTGGGGGTTGGGCTCTTCTCCCGGGCAACCAGTGACAGGACGAGAGGGCACGGCCTGAAATTGCATCAGGGCAGGTTTAGGTTGGATCTCAGGAAGCACTTCCTCACAGAGAGGGTGCTCAGGCACTGGGATGCACTGCCCAGGGGAAGTGGTGGAGTCACTGTCCCTGGAGGTGTTTAAGGAGAGGCTGGATGTGGCACTTAGTGCCCTGGTCTGGCCGATGTGGTGGTGTTGGGTCATAGGCTGGACTTGATGATCTCAGAGGTCTTTTCCAGCCTCACCAATTCTGTGATTCTGTGAAAAACAACAATCAATCCTATTAGCAAATATAGCTATGCCAGCAAGAAATCCTAATGCAGTTTTAAACATATGGAAAAGTAAGTTTACAATTACAGCTTACTTTGCTTGAGAAAGCAGTTCAAAGTTATCAATACAAGGTTGCTGCTGTACCATTCGCTGTGATTTTGGGGACTGGCCAGCAATTCTCCCTCTATAAGGAGACTCACATTTCAGGTTTTTAACCAGAGATCATTGTATCATGTATATGTCACATTATTACTCTATAGCAGGTCTTGCTGCTATATGTTTATGCTTATTCTTACCCTAGAATACAGTTACATTTATGTATGTTTTACAAATACATTGGCTTAAGTTTCTCATCATCCATCCAGTGCTTTAAGGACATGTTGTCCCTGTCGAGGCTCAATTCAGCAGCCTCAGTTCTACAACTACTTCTTATCTATCAACAGCAGAAATGATTTTAATTAACAACTTCACAGAACTCTTCATCTGTAGTCCTTCAAACAAAACAGACTGCAGCACTGTGCCATTAGTTCATTATTTTCATACTCTGTAACATACTAGATCCTGCGCAAGGGCTGTCAAGGCAAAGATTTGGCCATGACAGCAACCACAAAACAGATATCAGTTAGATCCACAAATAAATGGTTCCTAACTGAAATACACATAGAAATTTGTTAATAAAAACTCCAGCTTTTATGAAAAAGGAAACTCCAAAACTTTTATTTCAAATTGACTGATCAATACTTGGTTTTCACCTTTCAACACGCAAATGCAGCTTATTTATAGAGAAATATATCAGCCATTAAGTAAACTAAAAGGAGCTACATAAGTATGTAGGTATTCTTCACAATGGATAATTTCAAATTATTTCCACAGCAGCTCAACATTTAGAAGGAAAAAAAAGATTTAAAATAGTTTCACATGCACCAACATCAGCTTTTCAAGTCTGAGGGTATATGTGCATGTACTTACTAAAAAAACAACTTACAACAGCTATTCTTTTGTCATAGTCAGTGTTTGGGGGGCTGTGGCAGCATGTAACTTCTTTGCTACTTTGTATAAATACAGCATCTAGTTGACTCAACTGCTAATAACTTCTTGTCCAGGAAAAAAAAAAAATCATTGTGTGTTAGCTTCTAATATTTATAAAACTTTTACAAAATGCAAACATGACTTGCAACTATGTAGCTTCCTGGTAAGAGTAGACTAAGTGACTTTAAACTACATGGTGAGCATGCACTACAGGTGACTTCAAACTGGGTAGTTTGCATAGTTTTAAACTACATAAAGTCACCTGTAGTCAAGGCTTACCAGGAAGCACCACATGTTAATGGCCTTTCTGACCTACAAAATTAGGTGTAGCATGAACTTATGCTCTGGCAGGCACTACAAAATTCTCACTGTCGTCACCAACCACTCCTCAGCTGGCTCACCCTGGCCTTTGGAAACACCAGCCGTTTCTCATTTTCTACCCACATCCACGTCTCATGGACAATCCTATTTAGACATCCCATGGGACGGGAAAAGACAGATAACAGGGGAAAAAGGTGAAGGTGCAGAACCCAGGTTTCACAGGATCATAGACTGTGTTGGGTTGGAAGGGACCTTTAAAGGGCATCTAGTTCAACCCCCCTGCAGGGGGGGGACATCCTTAAGGGACATCCTTAACTAGATTAGATTGCTCAGAGCCCCATCAAGCCTCACCTTGAATGACTCCAGCGATGGGTCTCCACTACCTCCCCAGGAAACCTGTTCCAGTATTTCTCCACCCTCATAGTAAAGAGCTTTTTTCTAATATCTAATCAAAATCTACCCTACTCTAGCTAAAAACCATTGCCCCTCATTGCCCTGTTACTATACACCATTGTAAGCAGTCCCTCCCCAGCTGTCCTGCAGCCCTCTTCAGGTGTCCCTGCAGCCCTTCCTTCTCCAGGCTGAACGACCCCAACTGTCTCAGTCTGTCCTCATAGGAGAGGTGCTCCAGCCCATTGATCATTTTTGTGGCTTCCTCCTTCTCATGCTGAGGGTTCCAGAGTTGGATGCAGAACTCCAGGTGAGGTCTCACCAGAGCAGAGCAGAGGGGCAGAATCACCTTCCTCAATCTGTCGGCCACGCTTCTTTTGATGCGGCCCAGGACACAATTGGCCTTCTGGGCTGTGAGCGTGCCTTGCTGGCGCATGTCCAGCTTTTTGTACACCAGTACTCTCAAGTCCTTTTCTGCAGAGCTGCTCTATAGCACATCATCCCCCAGGCTGTACTGATAATGCAGATTTCCTCAACTCAGGTGCAGCAGGATCTTGCACTAGGCCTTGCTGAACCTCATGAGGTTCACTTCTGCAGCTGGTCCAGGTCCCTCTGGATGACATCCCATCCCTCTGGCATGTTGACCACACCACTCAGCTTGGTGTCATCTGCAACCTTGCTGAGGGTGCACTCAATCCCACTATGTCATTGATGAAGATATTAAAAAGCACCAGTCCCAACACGGACCCCTGAAGGACACCACTTGACACCCGTCCCCATTTGGACATCGAGCCATTGACCCCAACCTCTGGATGTGACCATCCAACCAACTCCTTATCATACAACATCCATCAAATTTGTATCTCTCCAACTTGGAGAGAAGGATGTTGTGGGGCACTGTATCAAAGGCCTTGCAGAAGTCCAGACAGACGACAACCATCATTCTTCCCTTGTCCACTGATGCCATCACTACATTGTAGAAAGCCACTAGTTTGGTCAGGCAGGACTTGCCCTTGCTAAAGTCATACTGGCCATCTCAAATCACCTCCCTGTCCTCCATGTGCCTTAGCAGAGCCTCTAGGAAGATCTGTTCCACGATCTTCTCAGGCACAGAGGTGAGGCAGACAGCTTGGTGGTTCCCAGGGTCCTCCTTTCTACCGTTTTTAAAAATGTGTGCAATGTTGCTTTTCTTCAGTCCCCAGGGACCTCACCCGACTGCCACAACTTTTCAAACATCATGGAGAGTGGTTTGACAACTACATCAGCCAGTTCCCTCAGGACTCTGGGACGCATCTCATCAGGTCCCATAGACTTGCATATGTTCAGGTTCCTCAGGTGGTCACAAAGCTTGTTGTCAAGCCGGAGGGACTTTGCCTCCATGGTCCCCATCTTGTCCTTCAACTCAGGACTCTATCCCTAATCCTTTAAACCAGTTCTTGCTGCACCCCAAACCAGGTGTCACAACATGCTCTAATGCTAGCCTGGTATCTAGGTGTCACCTCCTTCAAGCCTCTCTGCTGCTTGCCATCACACCTGCCGCTCTCTCCTAAGTGCCAATAGGCCACTTCTTGCTTGTACATTTATACAATAAGTGTTTTAGCCACGTATTATAATGAAAGAACATATTTAAGCCCAGTTTACTCATAGATGCATGTCGGGGAAAGAGACACCAACCAGCTAGAATGCAGCCTCAACCACCTTCACGCCATCTAAGTCCTCCAACTCCAGAGGGAACGCCAGGACTCTCTCCCCACCCCTCTCTGTACCCTCTTGCCTCCTCTTATTTGGGTGAACAAAATGCTGCACTGTGATTACCACTTGTTGTCAAATCATGCCACCTCACCAGCAGCCCTCATCCTCCCATGCATCAAATGTGTGTGGCCACACATCTGCAAGTCAGACAAACTCACCGATCGAAAAGAAACTAATCTAAAGTCCCATTTTTCTTCCAAGCTGATTCACATAAAACTAAACGAACGAACTCACAGGTCACATGTTGGCCAGACCTAGCACAGGCAAAGAACTGAAAGCCATTCAAGTGATGGAAATGAGCCCCTCTGTGGCAGTAGTAACTTAAATTAGGTTAATGACATCAGCAGATTGTAACTGAAACTCCAAATCTGAGTGCACACTTCTGGGAGCAGCACTACAAAGGTATCTTGCCATGACAATAATAAACTATGACAGATGGGATCCCATCAGCACATGAAAACACAAGGTGTGTCCTCTCTGACTCAGTTATCAGGACTATAGTAGTTTTGGAAGCTTCCTATTACACATCCAACAGGATCTGTGTTACAAAAGGAAGAGTAGGGATTGCACCGAAACAGATGCTAATGTAAAGCAGAGCTGCCTCCTGAGAGTTAAGATGGCCTAAAGGTCTTCCAGTTAAAGAGGTCATACAAAACCACCATAAAGACTCCAGAGCAATAACCAACTATGCCAGTCTTGCAGATCTCCACACGTTAACCCATATACTGTCAATCTTGACATAAAAGAGGATAAACTCTTTTAAACTTGTTTTTAAAGAGCATTTCAGAAAGGAGACAAATCACAGTGATAAGCATTACACAGGTTAACTCTCCCAGACATCCAACATGAGGTCACAGGTCCTTCAAGAGCCTTGCTTAAAAGTTCTCCCCCTTCCAAAAAGGCTGGTTAAGGATTCTCACCTTTCCAAGAGTCCTGCTGTCCCCTGACACAGCCACCTTGCAGACCATCATTTAACCCCAAGATCTCAGTAATGAAACTGATAGTTCCATAAAAGCATCAGCTCACAACCAGGAGAGAAACGAATGGTCAAAAAAGCAAAGCAAATGCCAGGAACAATCACACTACGGATAAGGAACAGAAAAGAAATCATTATTAAGCACCATATAAATCCATCAGGCAGCTGTTTCTTGGATACCCTGAGCAATGTAGAATTGTGGAAGAAGGCTGATAAAGGATGAAAAGAAGATGTGGAATGGTACCTTCATAGCTAGTGGTTACAACTGGACTCTTCTAACTAGAAAATGAAGAGCTGAGAGAAGCTGAAGGAAATCCTGCGTGTCATGAAGAAGTTAAACTGGGAGAAATTATTAAACATTTCTTAATAAAAGAGCTAGGAGCTATTAAGTACAACCAGCAATTTCAAAAAACAAAGGACCATAGCTTCTTCCACACACCATATAGATTCCTTACCGAAGTGAAGCAAACATCAAAAGCAATATAGACTAAAGGTGTTATTAGGCACAATCACAGTTACAAGAATCCACGTACAACATTAAATATCAACATACTGTCTTTATGGACAGATAGTACTCAGAGGAAGTCATTCAACTTGCCAAATCTCTCTCCCCTGATTATCCACTGTCAGAGACTGGACACTGAGCTAGGGTGGACCTCTGCCCTGATTCTGTGCAGACGTCTTCTCTCTCCCTGTGCTTTTTTTTTTTTTTTAAAGGAAAAATATTTTGAATTATCTTAATCAGATCTCAAGTAAGGGCAAGATATCTACCTGTTTTAAGATGTGTAATACTGCATATGAAAATATGGATAGACAAGTGCCATGGAAGGACCTGAACATAGGAAAGAAAGGAAAACATTTGGAACAGAGAGGATGAAACCAGAAAATAACTTCACTTGTAATTCTACTCATCTCCCATATAATTTGTCAATACATTTCAACAGCTTGGTAGAAAAAAAAAAAAAGCTACCGAGAAGTATCTTATACATACACGCCTACCTGCACAAGTGTCTCCTGTGTATTGCATGCAAATTGTAGAACATTCAAGAATAAAATATGACTGAAGTAACTTTTGCTGTTCCAACAGCAAAGGGTCAATTTGAGTTTAATTACTTAGAATTATTTTAAAACATTTTCAGAAAGCTCTTAATTTCTTTTCCTACATGATTGCAAATTAAAAAAGTAGATACACTTAATATGACTTTTGTATATTTCTCTAAGAATATTTATTACAAAATCCTTATAAAAGAAAAATAAAAACTTCCAATTTATAATACCAAATTTCTGAGACAGATTCTTTCCCAAAGAGAGAGTATAGCTATTTCATCAGCAGAGGAAAAAAAATTTAATCCAGAAATATTTACTCTTGCCCTTTCATCTGTGACACCATAACTAGTTCGCATGAGAAAGTCTCAGCAATAACCAGGCTAATAAAGGACTTGAACTTGTAAAACATACAGTCCTCTTTTTCATGCTTAACTATCCTTATGGTCTAAAATATCATGCTTAAATAACTTCACGTAAGATGCTGCATTTCTGGAATTTTTATGCTCATATCTTTCCTTCAGTATTAAAAAAAACCCACACTTGCACAGACAGCATCGGAGGCAGCACGATGCATACTTCTATCAGCTGGTTGACAAGCTCGCTGCATTCTTCAAAAAATTTTTGAAATATTTCCTTCTTTTTTCAAAATTTGAAAACATGCAAATTACTAAAAATAATATTTTTTTTTTAAAGAGTTTAAAGTGTCTGAGTTGTGAAAACAAGCTGAACTTGTTCTTTATCGAACTGTAGGAGTTGCAGATGAAAGGAGGTGCTATATAAGGAATAGCTAGACTTCAACAGAGAACGCGCTGCCAAAACATTTTGGCCTAGATTCTGACAGGCACGCACCCAAGTTGAAGGGTCATGGAAAGCAGCGGTGTAAAGAAACAATCTACAGAGACCAGAAAACATAACACTGTGGATTATGGCTGGCTTGAGGGGGCAGAGAGAAGCTGCTTGGGGTTTTTTTTCTTTTTTTCATTTGAGATCTATGGGGAAACACAAAATATGCAGTGTTTCAACTATGTGCAAAGGGGGTGGAGATGATATACAAGCACGATTTTTAAGGCAGCAACAAATTACAAGATGTATCTTGTTCCTTTTCCTAACTTGCTGCTGCTGCTCCTCCTCTTGCCTTCTCATTTGCTTTCATGGAATATGTTGTGAGGAAGAACAGATAACAGCCGTCGTGCACACGCTCTTGAAGAAGGCCAACTTCCAAGTAATTCATACTCCATAATTTGATTAGACCCTTAATAAACATATCAAAATTTTTATGAAGAATTCTGGATCTGGCTGACACTCACACACAGGAGTAGTATAAAGCATCATAAAAAGGAAACAAAAATCAAATTACAGTAAGAGAGAGATTTGTGAGAGGTTCTGACTGAATTAACAGCTTCACTAATGGCAAAGAAAAATGAACAGTGTTAAATTCTTACAACTCAGACAATGAGAAAAATAATGAAAAGGAACCTGAAAATGAGTTAGATTCAGTTTAACATGGAAAAGTACAGGCTGTTATGTTAAGGTAAGGAGGGGAAAGGCAGTCAAAAGAGGATGCTTGAAAAGCAGTACTCCTGTTAAACAGGAGATGATTTTGAAGAAAATACATGCTTAAGTGTGCACCAGACACAGAAACATCTCATTGTAGGCTACAGAGAGGCCCTCACTGGAATGAACATATGAACCCAAATCTTTATGTCCTGCATCTGCACCTGCTAATGCCAGAATGAAGATATCTCATCAACAGTTACACAAAGCCATACAGGGACTGGTTTAAAACAAGGACTGAAAACAAAGTTTGTGGTAGCTATCAAGTTCAGAGCCTTAAAACTGAGATTAACCGTGAGTAAGCATTCAGTAGGGCATAAGCTTTCCATGTGGATATTGAGTGTTCTTAGTAAGAGTACGAGCAGCACACCTTAAACTGAGTAGACTGAAACCACCAGCTACTAACAAATCTATTTCTCCAAATCATCAAGAAAGTCTGAGTAAGTCTCCAATTAAAAAGCCTCTTGACTAGTGCAACACATGAGTATTTTTGATCCTTGGCAATAGAAACTGAAGTCTCTAGCTGCTGACATATTATGGGGAAAAAAAAAGAAACAAAAATAATCTCATGTTTCCTAGATACAGTTGTTCAACTCCTTGACAAGCTTCACCTACTCTGGTCAGAAGGATATTGAACATTCTTCTCTGCTTACCCAGCACATACCCCACAGTACCAACCTGGCTTCTTGTACTTGCAATTCCAAAAAGGGCTGCACATCACATTTTCAGCATAAAATATGACAGACTGTACAAGTTATCAGAACTTCCTACTCTTCTTACAGCAGTGAAGAAGCTTATAAAAAAATACTTACGTAAGAGTTACCTTTGGTGTTAACACCAGCCTGAGGAGTTACAGTAAATAAAAAAATCACTGGTCTGATTTCAGTATGGTTTTGAATGAAAAGATGCTATGCTTGGGCATATTTTATTTTAGCGATTCCTACACCACACCAGCTGCCCGTACGGTACACTTCCCTTCCCCTGGTGCTTGTAGGTGCTTACGTAATCTTACAATTCTGATACGCAGACATTAAATCACACACACCAAAGTCAGCCACATCGGAGGGCTGCAATCTGTTCAGACCAGCGTAATTTCTCTTACCCCTTCAGCATAGTTCTTAATCGATGACACATCTCGAATGTCTTGATTAAAAACTAATTCATAGAAGGATCGGGGGGGGAAAAAAAGCCTCCTAACTACACATCAGTCCTTACGAAAATTGCGCTCATGAGTGTAGATACTTTTAGTGATGGCAGTTTTCAAACCAGTATCCTATGATAAAGGCTTGTCCAACTGATGCACGTGGCACACTCACAAGTACTATTA
>NW_009692737.1:0-21190 GCF_000703405.1 Apaloderma vittatum
ATAAAAAGAAGGAAGAAAGAAAGGTTCCACCTCGGAACTCTGTATTTTTTTTGTTTATTTTTTCGTTTCTGACGATGCTGTGCTCTGTGCTAGTGGCATCTTAGCGCAGGCCCCCGCGCGGGCCTGAGCCCTTTTCTGTAGCTCCCGCGTGTCTGTTGGCCGCCCCTCCTCGACGGCCTGCCCATCGGCTGCGCGAAATTGATAGGTCGGAGAATTTAATTTCCTGGACTGCTGTAGATGTCAGTAGCTCCGTAGCTTTTTAGCTTGGATGGCAGACCTTGGAGTTTGAGCTACTCAAAGTGCCGTGTGTCATACAGCTTTTCGCTCCCCCAAGGGTTCAGTCAGCCAACTGGAATTCTTTGAGGCCCAGCCCAGTTGCTTATTTTCTAGAGGATTTGCTTAACTTCGAGGAGTTTTGTGTAGAAACTGGAGAACATTCCCCTAAAAATGTAGCTTCAATGTGAATGTGATACGTCATCAGTATCGTACAGACTGAGGTTATGGCCCATGCAAAGTTTAATTATTTTCATGAAGCACGAGGACTGGAATTTTATAGGAATAAATGCTAAAAATGCAGTCTCTGCCTATGCTAGTGCCGAGTGACCATAACATACTATTTACCTGTCACTCCCAAAGCTGTTCTTATTGAATATAGCGTTTTGAACATTTGACTAACTGTATTAATCCATGAGTGATATAGTTTTCATTAGTTTTCCTGTGCACTGTCCTAGGGACATGATTTATTTTTTTTTAACTTTCAGAATTGCACATATATTCACAGGTTACAAAATTATGAGCTGTCTTAGATGAGAATCTAGTCATGAGATTTAAAAAGAGCCAAAACCCAATTCCAAGTGAATCTTCCTGTTGTTTGAGCACAAACACTTTGGAAAACTGCCACCTCAAAATTATGGAAAATATAAGCAAAAGTAGGGCTCTGACATAGCAAATAAGCAGAAAACTGGAATTTGTTAGTGAAAAAAATATGCCCTCTGAGTGATTTTTTTAATTTATATTTTTTCTAATCTATGGACAGATACCGTCAAATATTGGAAAAAGCCATTCAGCTGTTGGGTGTAGAACAACTCGAAGCTTTGAAAGCTTTTGTAGAAGCAAGTAAGTGCATCTGGTATAATCGGTTGCACACAGAAAGAAGGCCAGAGGTCTGTGGGATTGCGTATTTGTTAGCTCTACATGAAGCTGTGTAAATACATGATATTTTGATCCTGTTGCAACTCAAAGACCACTACAAGAGGAACCATCATCCCCACATTCAGAAGTTAAGGGAGAATGGACTTGTAAGCTTTTAAGTTATTATAACTTTAACCTGTCAGTGTGACAGTGTCACACTGTAGTCTCTGTTGAATGCTAAAATTGATACTGGATGCCAAGCAAATTTATGCTGACAAGACCTTTCTTCCCTCATCTCAATTAGTTTGAAAAACTGTCAAAAAGAAATGATTAGATTTTATTGTGTTTTATTGGATGTTCAGCTGATTGAATACCTCTATAAATTTTAGCTGGTTTATTTTTTTTTAAGTTGAGAATGGACTTAGGGAAATTTGGCCTGAAGTTTTACTTTATCCAAGATGGTTCAGCATTTGAGAACAGTGATTCAGAATTAAACATCTCTCTAAACTGTAAATCAAAGTGAGAAATTAACTATTATCTGTTGGGAGTTAGAACTCTGGTGACCTCTATTGTAAATGAACTGGTTTTGGGAGAAGAAAATTCACCTTTTAAAAACAAAGAAAAAAAAACTTTTCACTTGGATACAGATTTAAACGCTTGAAATATTCAAATTTAGTATGAAGAAAGCTATCACTTACAGTGAAGGCACTGACCATCATTGCATCCATCTTCTGTTTTTCTTCCACACGTCTCTGAACCAGTGGTGAACGAGAATGTCAGTCTAGTGATCTCACGTCAGCTACTGACAGACTTCTGTACCCATCTTCCAAGTCTTCCTGACAGCACCGCCAAAGAAATTTACCACTTCACCTTGGAAAAGATACAGCCTAGAGTTATTTCATTTGAAGAGCAGGTGAGAGAGGTCAATGATGAAGGGGTTTTGATTTGTGGGTTTGGCCTCAGGTTTTTTCCCTTATCTGCAGACTAAGTCTTTAAAAGAGCTATTCAAAACAGACATTGCTACTTAGAGTCTAATTTTGCATCTCTATGTGCAAAATCTGAGATGAATGCAGAGAGTATTTAGGACTGTGCAAAGAACATACACTTTGTTTCTTCATGAGGATGCTGGGCATGTAATTCCTCTGCTATCAGAAAGTGGCTTCTTATAATGAAATAATACTTGAGCTATTGTACTTGAGGTACTGTCAAGAGACATATAGGTACTCATTGTATTGTATTTGAACCAATTAATGGAACAGGCAGATGATGTAAAGAGAGAAGCATCTTGACAAATAGCTTTTGTTTCAAAATAAATGTCTCTATGTGTATGTGTATTTTAGTCATAATCATTTTGTCAGGAAGAAATGTTTTCTTGAAATCTCAGTTCTAGTTAACTACTGAATATGGTGCAGTTCTTTTTCAGTTCAGTTCTTGGATTTGTTTTATGGGTGTTCAACATCATCTGAGAGTTCTTATAGAAGATGTTGGTGTAAAAAGTCTTCAGGATCTAGTATTTGAGAAATAAGCAAGGCAGTTTGTCATTATTTGTATTTACTTCTTAATCTTTTGTCTTTTTAAGCAGCTTTTACTCTTAAGTCTTAATTGAACATGTTTGCTTACATGATCAATGCATAAATGCTTATGCATAAATTCAATCCAAGACATTAGATGATTTCTTTTTTTAACTATAGTAACTCTTGTAAAACCCAGATATTTTACCTACTGACAACTGCTCTATAAAGTAGAATTTTCTGCATTAGCATCTTAGAGTTGACCTCCTTCATGTGTCCCAGACATGATTTGAAGTATAATTGCAAGAAATGGTTTGTGAGTCTTGGTGCTCCAGTTCTTGAAAGCCTCATTTCATCTTTTTAAAGCTTAATAAAAGGTTAACTCTTATGGCTCACTGAGCACAAGCTTAAATGGAAGAGCTTCAAATCAGCACTCATCTTAATAAAACTTAGTGTTAAAGCTTGATTCAGCAGTCCCACGCAGAACTTACCATATGGGAAGAGTTGCATGCATGCATGCAGGTTGCTGTGTCTGTGAAGCTGGTTCATTGGTTGAGGCGATTCATGAGCAAGAACAAATACTGTGAAAGTTAAAGTAGAGCCATTCAACTTCTCCAGTGTTTGCTTTTGATTTTAATACTGTTTAGGTTGCTTCAATAAGGCAACATCTTGCATCAATCTATGAGAAAGAAGAAGACTGGAGAAATGCAGCACAAGTACTGGTGGGAATCCCTTTGGAAACAGGGCAAAAGTAAGTGCTGTGCTAGACATGAGTCTGTTTTCTTAAATATGCTTGCTCCCTTTGTACTTAATGCAGTATATATGCATACCAGCAACTGAGAATATTGAGGTTGTGTATTCTCCCAGCGTTGCAGTAGTTCATGCCAGAGCTGTCAGATGACAGAAGTATGGCTTGATGACTGTATATGGCAGTAAACACTTCAGTGGATCAAAATACTGCCCCAGAAGTTTTGCACTATTCATTAGTCTTGTGGATAAACAGCCTTTTACAAATCATATTTTACAATCGCATTTACAAAAATTCTTCTAAGGTTATTCAAAACTTCTTGAAAGGTGGCACTTCTTCCGTGTGTTCACCTTTACAGTTCAGATGAATACATGGTTTAAACTCAGGTGACTCACCACTTATGGTGAACTTCCAATCCACTAAAACCATGTTATTAGAGTGTTCATTTTTGTCTTGGTGGACAGCATTATTTTTACTGGTATTTGGAGAAGACAGTTTTGTATTGGTATTTACCTCAAATTTCGTTACCGTCAACAGAGAGCGCTAATTTTGGTGTTAGGGAAGAAGAAAGCAGGGTAAATATTACCAAGTGGTTAAGAGTCATAATAATATGTTTAGAACAGCTAAGAGTAAGAGTAGTTGTGGGGCAACTCTTGAGCACTTGCTTTTCTGTTTTTCTACAGACAGTACAATGTAGATTATAAACTGGAGACCTACCTGAAAATTGCCAGGCTGTATCTGGAGGATGATGACCCAGTTCAAGCAGAAGCTTATATTAATCGAGCTTCCCTGCTTCAGAATGAATCAACTAATGAGCAGCTGCAAATCCATTACAAGGTTGTCTAACTTGCTTTATTGCTTTCTCTTTGTAAAGGGAGATGATTCCACATTGAGATGTTTTTATGCAGTGCCACTAAAATTTTCATAATGGGCAAAGAGACAAAAGGAAAAGGTTTTCAGTGGTTGTGGGAGCTCAGAAGACACATTTTGAGATTAAACAGCTCATTCCTTACAATTTGAAGATAAGTCTATAAAGGTTACTTGAACACCAGCTTTACTGATTGAAAGTAGCACTTAGACTTCAAAACATAGAGTCATAGACTGGTTTGGGTTGGGAGGGACGTTAAAGATGATCTAGTTCCATCCTGCCTGCCATAGGCAGGGACACCTTACGCTAGACCATCCAACCTTGTCTTGGAAACTTTCAAGGAAGGGGCTTCCGCAACTTCTCTGGGCAACCTGTTCCAGTACCTCACCATATAGAATTTCTTTCTAATATCTAGTCTAAATATACTCTCAGTGAGAAACCATTACCTCTCAACCTATCACTACACTACCCAGCTTTCCTATAAAGGCTTCCTTTAAATGCTGCAAGGACACTATAAAGTCTCCCTGGAGCCTTCTCCAAGCTGAACAACTGCAACTGCCTCAGCCTGTCCTCATAGGGAAGGTGCTTCAGTCCCCTTTGTGGCCTCCTCTGGAGCCACTTGAGAAGATCCATGTCTTTCTTATGCTGGTGACTGCAGAGCTTGACCCAGTGCTACAGGGGGGGTCTCATGAGAGTAGAGTAGAGGGGCAGAATCACCTCCACCTGCTGGCCACATTTCTTTTGATGCAGCCTGGGATGCAACTGTCTTTCTAGGCTGTGAATGCACATTGCTGGCTCATACTCCTTTTTCTATCCACCACCAACATTGCAATTCTTTGCATGCAACCATCCAGCCAATCAATCCCTTACCTACTGAGTGGTTGATCTGTCAAATCTATGTCTCTAATTTGGAGAGACAAGGACATCGTGTGGGACATTATCAGATGCTTTGCACAAGTCCAGGTAGATTATGTCAGTTGCTTTTCCCTTATCTACCAGTGATGTAGTCCCATTGTAGAAGGCCACCAGACTTGTCGGGCATGATTTGCTCTTATTGAAGCCATGCTGGATGTCACCGGTCACCTCCTTATTTTCAATATGCCCTGTCATAGTTTCCAGGAGGATCCACTCCAAGATCTTGCTGGGCACAGAAGTGAAACTTCAGTCTTCGAAAAGGGCAAGGAGGACCTGAGCAACTACAGACCAGTCGGCCTCACCTCCATCCCTGGAAAGGGGTTTTAACAACTTATCCTTGACACTGTCTCTAGGGATATCAAGGATAAGGGAGTCATTAAGAGCAGTCAACATGGTTTTGACGAGGGTAAATCATGTTTGACCAACCTGATAGCCCTTTATGAAGACATAAGCAGGTGGATAGATGAAGGCCATGCAATGAACATGGTTTATCTGAATTTCGGTAAAGCATTTGACACACTCTCCCACAGCATCCTCATAGCTAAACTGAGGAAGTGATCTGGATGGTCAGGTGGTAAGGTGGATTGTTAACTGATTGAAGTAAAGAAGTCAGAGAGTTGTGTTCAATGGGGCAGAGTCTAGCTGGAGGCCTGTGTCTAGTGGAGTCCCTCAGGGGTCAGTGCTGGGGCCAGTACTATTCGATATATTCATCAGCAACCAGGATGAGGGAACAGAAAGCACTGTCAGCAAGTTTGCTGATGACACAAAACTGGGAGGAGTGGCTGACACAGCAGGAAGCTGTGCTGCCATTCAGCGAGACCAAGACAGACTGGAGAGTTGAGTGAGGAGAAATTTTATTAAATACAACAAGGGCAAGTGTAGAGTCTTGCACCTGGGAAAGAACAACTCCATGTACCAATATAGGCTGGGGACTGACCTGTTGGAGAGCAGGGAAAGGGACGTGGGGGTCCTGGTGGATAGCAGGATGACCATGAGCCAGCAATGTGCCCTCGTGGCCAAGAAGGCCAATGGCATCCTGGGGTGTATGAGAGGGAGGTGGCTAGTAGGTCAAGAGAGGTTCTCCTCCCCCTCTACTCTGCTCTGGTGAGGCCACATCTGGAATATTGTGTCCAGTTCTGGGCCCCTCAGCTCAAGAAGAATAGGGAACTGCTTGAGAGAGTCCAGCACAGAACCACAGATGTGATGAAAGGAGTGGAACATCTCCCTTATGAGGAAAGGCTGAAGGAGCTGGGTCTCTTTAGCTTGGAGAACAGGAGGCTGAGAGGTGACCTCGTTAGTGTTTATAAATATATAAAGGGTGAGTGTGAGGAGGACAGAGCAGGCTCTTCTCAGTGATTCCAATGATAGGACAAGGGGCAACAGATGCAAGCTGGAGCATAGGAGGTTTCACAAAAAAAGTTAGGAAAAACTTTTCCACTGTGAGGGTGACAGAGAGGTTGTGTAGTCTCCTACTCTAGAGACATTTGAAAAATGGAGGCAAATTCCTGTGTGACCTACTCTAGGTGATCCTGCAGGTAGGTTGGACTAGATGATCTTTCAAGGTCCCTTCCAACCTCTAACATTGTGTGTGTGATTCTGTATGTGTGTTTAAAAACATAGACTCAGTTGGAAGTGTAAGTATTTTCTGTAAGCATTGGAAAAGCACAAAGGAAGAGGAGGAAGAAATATCAGGTGCTGTTACAATGCTGAAAGGGAAAAGCAAACACTTGAAACATACAAATTATTACCTAAATGCTAGCTGTCAATGTCAGTAGTGAAAGGGAAGCTTACCTAAGTACAGTATCAGCTGTATCATAGAATCATAGAATGGCCTAGGCTGGAAGGGACCTCAGAGATCATATAATCCTACCTCTCTGTCATGGGCAGGGATGCATCTCAGCTAGATTAGGCAACACATGGAGACCGTACAATATTTAATTTACGTAGTTTCTGACATTTAGACATTTGCAATGTTTAACATGTGACTAGTGCTGGGAAATTCCCTTTCAGTTGCTTTCTATGATGTTTCAACAAGGACTTTACAAGTCCAGCTAATTATTCAAAGACAAATTTCCCTAGGGTGCTGTAGAGCAATATTTATGGGAGCTGTCACTTGATCATGTGGCAATTTATACACACCTATATTATACAGCCAGCCCTGTTAGTTTTCTTTTTCTGAGACAGACATTTTTTCTAGGTTTGCTACGCTCGAGTTCTTGATTACAGAAGAAAGTTTATTGAGGCTGCCCAGAGGTACAACGAGCTCTCCTATAAGAGCATAGTCCATGAAACTGAGCGACTGGAGGCATTGAAGCATGCCTTGCATTGTACTATTTTGGCATCAGCAGGTAAAATGCACTTTACATTTTTTTATGGAAGACCAGCATAGGTATTTCGTATCCTCTGAAGCAAGTCAGCTTGTGCATTAGTTGTGAGGGGAATCCAAAATGGTGAACACAATGTCAAAATGACTTGTTGGTGACAAACCGTTAATTCAGAGTTGGATTACTTCTGTGTGTTTGCCACTGATAAGGTGGCATCTTGGCTAAAGATGCAAAAGATAGTGACAAACAGTGTTTTGGAACTGTTCACAACTGAGTTCCTTCTTTGGTAGAACTTTGTTGATTAATTGCATGTATTTAGGAAAAAAAAATGATGACTTTCTGTTGTTAACCTCTAAATACTCAATGCTTTAGCGATCATTTATGAGGATCCTTCTTGACTCTCCTAGGACAACAGCGTTCTCGTATGCTTGCTACACTCTTCAAGGATGAGAGGTGCCAGCAGCTTGCAGCCTATGGGATCTTGGAGAAAATGTATCTCGACAGAATTATCCGTGGTAATCAACTGCAAGAGTTTGCGGCTATGCTAATGCCTCACCAGAAAGCAACTACAGCTGATGGTACATGTTTCTCTAAAGCCTTGTAACGCTAGGTGTTCATACACAGGAGTTAGTCCTATCCAATGTGATCTGGAAGTGTAATGGAAAAGAATTTAGCAGTGCTTCTATGATTATTTTAAAATTCTTTCCTAGTGTGGTATCACGAGTATAGTTTAATAGTAAAGCTTCTTAGCCATAGTTCATCTTTCTGATTGGCTATTAAGGTTTTTAAATAGTTTGCAAGAAGATAACTTGTAAAAATCATATTTTTCTGTCTGTGTACAGTCCTCTTCACTGACAACCTCCCAGTATTTCTAATCTTGTCTCATACTTTGAGTCTCTGTCCTTTTGAGCTTCTCCAGTTGTAACATGTGACATGCATGTAGGCCATAAATGGTCTGTGCAGACGATAAATTTATTTGAACTGCTTCCTAGCTTGACAGGAAGATGACAGATCATAAGAGGATGACTTGGACCTCACACTGTCTTGAGATTGTTTTCTGATCTCTCTCACTGCTATCTTAATAGCTCTATTCCTCCTGGAAACTCTGAACAGTGAGAAATAATGTGAGGTAATGACTTGACTGGAATTCTAAACACCCTGGCCTCAGTTTTCTAAATTAAAAGAATATTTAAGTGAAAAAATGCATAAGAATGAAGTATCTCTTAATCCGGCAAACCTTCCTAGGGAACAGTACTTGTTGATTAAGGACAAATAAACAACTCTGTAATAATGTGAAAATGGTTAAAGGTACTTTTGCTACTTGGTTAAAGGTACTAGCAATACGCTGCAGTCATTTCCTTGGGTCACTTTGTTGTTTCCTTGGATCAATTTGTTGTTTATTTATAAGCTGTACTGTTTGTTCATAAAAGTTAAAGAATGCAGGTTAGTTTGTATTTAATAATGTGGTTATCTTCAAATAGAGGTTATGGGGAAAATTAGTTAAATTCTTAAACCTTCATCAAATTGTTTTCTTCTTACTAGGGTATGAGCACAGCAGGAGAGGTTACTTGTAACCCTGAGGGGTAGTGAATAAAAAACCAGACAGTGGTCTTTCCATTTGGCAAGCTGGCAACTGATCACAGGAGGTCAAACTCCCTCAATTCAGATGTTGAATCTTGTAGGAAAATCAAGGACTCCACTTGATTATTCTAGCAATTAAATTAAACAGTTTAAGCTGTCTTTGTTAAAATAAACCATTCATTTCTTGTTCACTTTCTTCTGTGTAGCATAAAATTAATACAAGGCAGATGCATCTGGACCTTAGGAAAACTAGCATTTGCCATCAGCTCTAAAATACAAACTAAGTATTTCAACCTTAGAGTAATTATTTTCTCGTCTAACCCCTAAGGTTCCAGTATCCTGGACAGAGCTGTTATTGAACACAACTTACTATCTGCGAGCAAACTTTACAACAACATTACTTTTGAAGAGCTTGGAGCATTACTAGAGATCCCTGCAGCTAAGGTATGAGTTTTGTTGCATATTCTGTAAAAACGAGGAACATCAGAGAGATGAGAAAATAGCTGCGGTGAATAATACAAAAATTAGTTTGGTATTTGGAAATAATTAAATATTCCATGTTATGAGTGAGGCTGAATATCTAGCACATCCTATGAGAAGTAAAGCTGTGTGATGTGGAATGTAAAATGTGGAGTTAGATGTCACTGTTAGTGTGTCTGATCATTTTGTAATTAGCGTTGTCTGTAGGTCTTATCCCCCAATGTGTGGAAATGTTGAAAAACCCATAAGAACTATGAAGTCTTAATAATTTTTGACTTCTTTCAGAATGGAAGAAGTTTGTAACATCTTTTTCTCTTCATTATTTCAGGCAGAAAAGATAGCTTCTCAGATGATAACTGAGGGTCGCATGAATGGATTCATTGATCAGATTGATGGAATTGTTCATTTTGAGAGTAAGTTCAACTGCAGTAATTTATTTTTTTTAGCACTGTTCAGAGTGAGCTTTTTGAGTTGCTGCCTTACAGAATAAGGAAATTAAGTTTCTGAGTGTATTCTCTCTGAAGTGAGCTTGCCCATCTTGCTGTGGTCAGGAGGTGGCAGAGTTTGCCTTAATGAAGGACTACGCTTCACCCACTCTCCCCTACTATGCATTCCCTTACCCACAGGAGAGCGTGAACTTATTCCATCAGTCATCATGTAGGAAGAGATTCACCTGGAAGTTCTTTGTTCAGTTCTAATTTGTTATGCAGAAATTTGGCTTATAAGAGAAGAATCATTGTAGCTTTTTAATACAGAAATGGGGATGCAAGGAATGCTTATTCTGTGATGTAGGTGAGGGCAGTGTCAGAAGAAAAGGTTGCAGTTGAAAAGGCAAGGGAATTGCTAAGACTTCCTTCAGTTTGTATGGTTTTTTTGTTTATTCTTTTTTGCAGCCCGTGAAGCTTTGCCAACTTGGGACAAGCAGATTCAGTCACTGTGTTTCCAGGTTAATAACCTGCTGGAAAAGATAAGTCAGACAGCCCCAGAATGGACAGCACAGGCAATGGAGGCCCAGATGGCTCAGTGACTGTGCAGCTGTTGTCTGAATGGAGGCAGTCAGCAACCTGCTGTGCTGGAAGAAGGGAACTGAATAGGACTGAACCAAACAAATAACCCACCTTCATTTCCCCACCTTCTGCTTTCACTTAGGCTTAGCACACAATTAGGTGATACCATGTTTGGTGTGACAGTCTCCCAGTTCTCTGAGCATAGAATGATGCTCTTGCTGCCTCTGCATTGCACTCTGCTGTCCTGAAAGCTGTGATTTTCATGTAAAAGCAGCTGTAATGTCTGCAGGAAGCTCGGGCTTTGGTTTATTTAATTTTATTTTTTTTCCACTGTATTGCTATAGCTTTGATGCCGATTACTTCCTTTGATGCTTGTCCTGCTGTGAAAACATAAGTGCCATGTTTCTTTTAGTTGTAATTATTCTAATAAAGGCTGGAATGAGCCACTTGGTTTAAGTGTTGCAATGACCTGTTTTGCTTTTTTAGGCAGTAACTTGAAATAAGTTGACTTTTTGGAATTGTCACTTTCAGCCCCTGAAAATGTTAAATGAATAACAGCTCTTTACCCTCTTCACTGTTGATAAAACACAAGTCTGAAATCTTAGCTGAAGGAAATACCGACCCTTTTCCTGCATTGGTGCCGCAGGGCACAGAGTTGTCTGTGCTTAGAGATGGGGTGAAGACCCACGTTTCCAAGGCAGCATGTTGCGATGTAATGGTAAGTGATGAGAACATAGTATGTGCCAAGTAAGGCAAGCCAAGTATGGTCTTTGTTTCATATTGTAGGTTGACATGAATCGATAATTCTACAAAAGTACGTAGTGGGTTTTTTTGAATTGGAGGTGTAACAAGAGAATGACAGATACGGATTCTGCACTACAAAAGATTAAACACCTGAAACTGGAGTGACTGGAGGATGCTGTGCAGATTACTTGTATGAGATACAATGACTTGGTAAAGTTGTCCTGTGTTAAGCAGGACTGTCCTGAAATGGTTATGCACAGCAACAAAGTATCAAAGTGGCCCTCCTGATATTTATCAGTCTGAGTTGTGCACTCTAGCCATCCTTAAGGTCTGCCAGATGTATGAGTGTGCAGATACATTACTGATAAAATATAGAAAAAACTTTTTCACTGTGAGGGTGACAGAGCACTGGCACAGTCTGCCCAGGAAGGTTGTGGAGTCTCCTTCTTTGGAGACATTCAAAACCAACCTGGATGCGTGCCTGTGCAATCTACTGTAGGTGATCCTGCTCTGGCAGGGGGGCTGGACTAGATGATCTTTTGAGGTCCCTTCCAACCCCTGACATTCTGTGATTCTGTGATATATTACTGTGCAATTTGCTGGAGAGGTTTCCATGGAGAGCTGTTGTGGTAATGGAGAGCCAAGGCAGAGTTTGAATAGATGTTGCTGTCCAGAGGTTATGTTTTAGTTTGAGGTGATCTCATTCAAGTTGTAATTCTGACTTTGATGTGAATTACCTTGGCTGCTTTTTCACTTCAGTTAAGTAGTTGTACTATTATTGAGTTTTCAGTTTATGTTCATCCTTAGTCTTTTTATCTCAATATCTGGAGGATGTTGATGTCTTCTCTCATCAAAGGTTTTGGCTTAGTCTACAACTCTAAAGCCTAGATTTTTGTTTTGTCTTTTTTTTTTTTAAATTATGTATTTAAATTTGTAGTGCTGTTAGATTTTTGGAAAAGCCAGGAACCTCGTGAAAAAGTGGTTCATCCATAACTGGTATGGACTTCTGTCAACTTGGCAGATGATATTTCTGAGTCACAGATGAACTGGCCAAGTAAGTTATGATGGCTTCCAGTAGGTAACATCCTTTAGTTTCCCTGGAGTGGGAGCAGGAAGTAGATGCCCACCTTTTTACAAGTTCACTGTAAAAGAGCAGAGGTGGAAAATCTTCTAGATCCTTATTACAGATAGAGGTTGGGTGGCTGTTGTCCTTCGTATGGGCTAACATCGTGCAGTATAAAGGTCCCTCTGGATGCTCACTTCCAGTACTCAAAAGAGTCATCTATCTTCCTAAACAGCCTCCTCCATTACCCTTTAACGCAGCAGATGTAAATAATTTGCTACAGGACAGATGCTGGTATTTCAGCAGATGGCATTAAAAGCCGAGCTGACCACAAACAAGTTTCAACTGCACTGTACACATCTTTGCTATACTGCTTTTTCCAAGTCAACAGTGTCAGAACTCAGAGCTGGATTTGGCTATTCATTGGATAGCTTATTTCTAGATGACCTTTTTCCCTCTCAACTCTCCTGATTACTGTAAAGGCAGCTATAGTTTCAAAACATTTATGTAAGCGATGTAAGACAGTTAGATATACACTATCTAACAGTAATTACTCAAGTAGGTATCTAAGCTGGTATCAGCAGAAAAATATATGCCATTCAAAAATTTGTGATTAAGCTTTTGATCAGTTCATTGAAGTGCAGGGACTTCATAATTGAAATAGAAACCTCAAGCACTGTGATAAATGCACTCCCTTAACTATTCATACCATTACGGCTTCAGATTTGCAGCCTAACCTTTTATAACTGTTCTCCAGAGGATCAGACATCCTGCAGGTTCACTGTTTGCATGGCTTATCCAGAAATTACCACTTATGTTTTGACTTAGTTTATATTCTCTTTTGCCCTGGAATACTTAGTGGCTCATGAAACTAACATTACTTATGGATTTGGGCTTAAGTTGGATGCACAAGCACTTGTCTGTTGAATCCTACAAGGAGATGAATTTGTGGTTTTACAATAACAAAAGTTTGGCCCTATTGCAACAAAGTATTCATTGCCAAGATTTCATTCATTTGGCTGTTCCAATCTGGGGGAAAAAAAAATAAATCTCAGAACCATCTGAATATGAAAACAACATTTGTAGAGGAAGTCACAATTTCCCCCCAAAACCCAAACAGCAAGGATTTACCTAATGCTGGAAGTGACATAGGAAAGGTATTGGCCTAAAAATTTATATTTGCTATGTGTAATTGTCTTACATAGCTTTTTTTCTTTTTTTAAAAAAAGATACTTAGTGATACTGACATTCGCAGATTTTTAATGGCTACTCTTTCCATTTCTGTTGTTGATGTTTAACAACATGACAAACGTTTGAGTATTCAGAGGCTTTTGTGCTTTGTTATTTCCATTCTCCTGGAAACTTCATTTACTCAATCATGCATGTAGCTGCATACCTTGGATCCAGGCAACCTCATACTTTTGAATTCTTTAATTACTTGCAGAAACAAAACTGTGTTGAACGACAAGGAAAACATCCCTCAAGAAAGGAATTCACAATATTTCAGGATGTCAAGCTTAGTGTGACATCACATCACTGCTCTTTCAAATAATTTTACAACAGCAAGTTCTTGCAATCAAATCAAATTCATTAATACAGGAAAGAATATAGAGAGCATGCGCACTTGCTATTCTTATTATACTTGTCTAGATTCATAGAGGTGACTTGTTTCAAGGCACCTTGGCACTATTACCCAGTAAGAAACTGTCAGGTGAGTTTAGACCCAATTATAACACTATTCTTCACTATGCAACTATTCTTGCACATCTTAGTACAACAGCATCAGAGAAGGAAGAGCAGAACAGTGACATAAATGGTATTCCTGTTCAAGGCTGAAGAGTATTTTGACGACGTATTTCCAAGTGAAACTACTTGTAACTTTTTGCAAGTGATACTGGCTGAGATTTTCTCTCCCTTCAATGGCAATGGGGACATAATCACTATTAGTCAGGAGCCTGTTGGCTTTCTTACTTTTCTTACAGATTTTATTTTTAATATTGAAAACCTGACTTATATGCTCAGCCCTTGGGAGCATGTCCTTTGCAAAAGGAGGCATGCTATGTATGCTATTCATATGTATCCCAATTTAGGGCATTTGCTGCTTCACTCTACTACTTAAGGGAGAAGACAGTTCTAAAAAGTTTTAACAGTGTGTTCACAGCTGCTTTGTGAAGTATTTTTTCTCCTTTTGGGCCAGGAGTGACTTTTGGAAAAAAGTCTACCAAACCATTTCTGAGAAACCCAAGTGGCCAACTCTAGCCTCAAACCCGAGATGATCTTTGTTGATCAGCCAACAGATTGTGTAGACGGGGCAGTGTCTACCTACCCCTCTGGGCCCACACCCCACTGCTGGCCCCGTTTTCTTTCCTACTTCATTCAGAGCCTGCCCTAATGCAGGAGCCAAAACCAGCAGCTCCCCACTAGATGGAGAGCTAAGTCCACACAGCAAACATACAGGCTCAGCTCTCGTGAAAGACTATTGGCACCTTCCCAGTTTTATTTTGTGATTAAACTGTATTCAACTGCAGCAAGCATAGAACAAATTAAACAGCCTCTGGTCTTTATAGATTTATGAGCCTTTACCTGCACTCAAAGCATGTTAAAAAGCTTGCTTCACACATGCATGGCTTAGGTTGTACTTCAACTAGTGAGTTGCTTGGTACTGGGAGGTTTTTCCTCCATCGCAGGAGGTAAGTACAAGAATAGGACTTAATTCAGAATAAAGGAGTAAACACTACCACTGGGCTTTGTGGACTGATTCAGAACAACGTATGTTTTTAACAATATGTTCGGTGTGTGACTGAACGTGGGATTCATGAGGTTTTACAATTTTTTACAGTAAAAGCCTAGTACACTGAATTGCATTTATCTAGTTAAGAGTTGTTTTGTGAAGAAACCTGAAAATAATGTAACTTATCTCTTAGGGAGTACACGCCATGGTTTTGGGTCTGGTGGGGTTTTTGTAAAAGCAGGGATAGACTCGTGTGAAGCTTCGAGAGCCTCTCCTACCCCCAGGTAGGAGCTGGACCTGCCTTTGGCCAGGATCAGGCCAATCAGCACCTCTGCAATCAAGGTATTTAAGAGGCAACTCCATTTTTCTATCTCTCTTTTGGTTTCGTCTTGTTTTGAGTTGTCCCGTCTTTAACGTTACGGAATTTTTCTGTTGGAGGAGAAAAAATCATCCTGAGAAGAAAGAGGGGGAGACGAGTCCCAGAGGAGGACCTCTCCCTGGAGCCTAGTGGTGGTTGAGATAGCAGGAAGGTGATTGCCTGTTGGGGGGACTCATGGCAGCGAGAACATCCAGGCGGGCAGCGGTAGGTGCAGAGCCCCGTGTGAGAGGGGAGAGAGACCTGTGAGGTGGACACCATGCGGCATGAAGGAGAGACTGTGAGGAGCCCTCTTTCTCAGGGAGAAGCTGCCATGGACAATGAGTAATGGTCAGATGGACTGCACCCCTCACCCCCTGCACCCTTTGCACTGATGGGGAGAGGAGGTAGCTGAAGATGTGAGGGGTGGGGATGGGGGGCAAAGTGTATTTAAGATCAGGTCTCACTCTCCTAATATATGGTGGTGGGGAATTAAATCTGCGTTTTTCTCCCCAAGTCTCTCTGGTTCTTTATCCATCATCTTAAATAGTAGATCGTTACCCTCTCTATTCTTAGTCTCAAACTTCGAGCCTTTTTAGTTGAATTTTCTCCCACCACATCACTGTGGAGATGGAGGTCGGGGGAGGAGTGAGCCGGAGACTGCATAGCTTTTTGTTCCAGTAGGCTTGAAGCACGACAACATCATAAATGACTTCTTTATAAAATGTTTTTATTCTTTGCAGTAATTACTACTCAAACTTTTTTATTTACTGCAAAAGATAATCCAAAAGCAAAGTAAAAAAATAAATTACTAGACTAAGAACATTAGATTTAAAAATAGGTAGTCAGCCTTGACTCATTCTTAACCTCAACACCTGGTAACAACTTTAGCAATAGTTTACTACTGGAAAAAACTGTAGCTTTATTTATCTTTTATGTTGAACGATGACAACATATCACTCACCTGTTTAAAACCTGTAAAATTGTAATAGAACTTAAATATTTTCTTTTCAAACAAGTTATTTGGGTTATTTCTCCAGCTGGTTTTAACTAATGTGCCTTTCTTGTTAATCAGTGCTTGGCTTTGAGTCAAATTACTCTAAGTTTGCAGTGTAGGCTAGGTAGTTTTTCTTTGATGGGTAAGTATATTGTTCTTTTTTATTTTAGAAAGAGGATATTCAGATATTCTTTCTGAAGTATCTTTTTCATTATTTTCTTAGCATTTTTATATCACCCTAAGCTACTTAGTTTCTTCTAAAACTTCATGAAGAAAAATAAGTACTAGTGGTCTATGTATGTTGTTTCTTATATTGTTAAGTTTAGGGTGTGTTTAGGGAAGGGAATTTCAGAATCTGAAGTGGTTTTTGCTGGTTTCAATGGAAAGTAGGTTGCTGTTAACTACCTATGTCTTTATTATTGTGTTCATTTTTTTTGGTGGGAGAACTGATAATGTGTCACTGATGTATTTGAAAAATATTCAACCTATTCTGCTCTTGTTTAAGGAACAGTTTATTTTATCAACTGTGCTAGGTTGATTCAAGTGCACTTTACACTGTTTGCCTGAGATGATGCAGTAAGCTAGCTGATCACATGGCTCACGTGGTGGCTTCTGCTAAACTTTGATGTCAAAGAGCAAAGAAAGCTGTCTTTATTTATATATGTATTCAGTATTTGCTGCTTCTTGCTTTCATCAGTGCAAAATTTGTTTAGTTGTTTGGTTTTTTTTTTTACTTAATGAAAAGAGAAATTATTTGGTCTAATATTATTACCACAGCAGTCTCAGTTCCTATTTTCCAGGCAGAACCAGATTGCCAGTGTATTTAATCTGGGCTAAATCAGAAGTGCTTCATAATTTCTGATGATTCTATCATTCCTTTTTATTATTACTGTGCTGTAAAGCAAGCAATTGATAAAATATTTTCACAGCATGGCATGGGTGGAGTGTTTTGGGGAATGATTGAGGAGAACATGTATTAACAGTTACCGCATTATTCAGGGTAAGGCCTGGTGTGGTTATCCTTTTGTTGGCTTTCAAATGCTGCAATCATTGTTGCAACCTCTACACTTGAGGCTACATATATGCTTCAATTTTTGTCTGTATGGGACTCCAGAGAATGATATCCGAGTACCTGATCATTTCTGGATATAATACACTGTAGTGTTGCTGTGACTTTACTTTTAAAACATGCAGAGCACCATTAAAGCATCCTGTAATGGTTTGCAGTAATTGTTACTGAGTGTTTTCAAAAGTCAGGAGGCACGAAGACTGCATTCTCCAACATCTTCTGCCTAGCTACCCTCCACTACATCCAGACAGTCCTAAGTTACTGCACTGCTATAAAATTAGAGGGAAATAATAAGGTGTAGTGTTCTGTAACTGTTTCATATAGTCAAAATCCATTACCAGCTATAATTCTCTGCTCTGAAGAATGGGGAATAGTCACTTTTGATAATTACTGCTGCCTTGTTTAGCTATGCTGTCTATGGCATTTTGTTGTGGCTCCCCATAGCCTGTAGCATTATAGGCAATAAGGTGACTATTTTTTTGTTATTTGAATTAATGTATTTATTATCGGGAAACAGATAATTGTGGTTATGTATTTCTGCTTTACCCTAATGGATAAAACCTGGGAGGAACAGTTGGAGAGTTTTTTAAACTACCACAATCTTTTTAAGATATCCTCTCACTTGAATGTGCTGCAAGCCTTGCACTGTTTCCTTTTTTGTCATCTTTTTGGAAGTGAAGTACATCCTTATGTCTAAGTCTCATCATTTTCCAGCTGAGATGCCAGCTCTCTTGCAAGCCTATACTTGCAAAAGTATTTACATTGAGTAATCATAAAGACTCAAAAGAAGATTTAGAAAAATTGTAGATTAAAAATGGAAAAAGGTAGTTCTTCTCTGTTCTCAGTGGTGTTGTGCTAGTTTGTTCACATTTGTTTTGCAGCACTGTGGAGAATTAAAGCATTGATATGGGGTGATAAAGTTTTAAGCTGTAAATTAAGGCAAGTATGGAAAAAAGGAGGCAACAACATTCAAAATACGTTGTAGTGGGAAGTTGGATGCTGAAACACAGTTTGGAGTCTTTCATATAAAGAAGCCTTTAGAGCTGTTTTCAAAAGCTTGAATTCAGGCTATTTGTGTGCTAAAGAGTTTAAAATCTTCAAAATTATAATCTTGGTTCATAGATTTTGTTTTGTACAGAGAAAAAAGACAATAAAAGTGTATGTGTATCGAATAAAGAGTTGCTGAATGTAACCCTCTACTAAAGTTCTTTTTGACAAACTTTAAGAACAGAAGATATATCAAGCTACAGCTTTATGTACATATATAAACATATAAATATATGAATAAAGGTATTTCCTTTTGCTTAAAGCAGTGAAATGAGGCTGGAAATCTAGACCTGCCTTTGTAAGCCTCCTTTACCAGCTGCTGACTAATAGCTTTAACCTATGGGGTTGTGCTAAATGAGTTTGATACCTGTTCCTCTAACCTGAGGGTGTCTTCTCAGATCAGATGTTTTTTCCTTCTATGCAAAATAAAGATTAACAAACAGGGGAGGATTAGAAGAGGGGAAGATTATGATTTCCCTGGAGACTCTGTGTGGGTAGAGGCTGGCTGTAAATTCAGGATGCGCATCCAGCCAGTAGGACTAATGTAATATGCACAGACTGAGAAGACACATTTGTACTGTAGGGTAACTGAAGACCCAAGACAGGATCAGAAGGACTTTTGCTGGCCTGCACAAAAGATGCTACAAGTTCTACAGCAAAAAAGCCCTTGTTATCTACTCCAGGTTTAATTTGATTTTTTTTTAGGTATCGTTTTTCGGTTGAAAATTGCTTTTGAATTATAAGTGATGTTCGCCATGGTGGAGTCAAAAAAATGTTTGCCACCTGTGAGTAGCTATATGCCACATGTTAGCTTAAAAGTAATATTAGAGTTTTTATTTTTTCACTAGTCAAAGAAGTATGTGGGCCTGGGAGGAAACAGGTATCTGGCTTCTCTGTTGGGTGCTCAGCTGCAGGAGAGATGGTGTGTGCTTTTCTGTGGGAAGATGTGAGTTATCCTGAACATGTGAGGCATTGTGAGCAATGTGGAGGTTAGGCTTTCTGGAAAGAAGCTATTCTCACCTTGTGAAGAGCAGACATAGTTTCGAGAACTGGTGTTTCAAGGAAACTAAGCAGTCTTGGTGAACACAGGTCCCAGGTGGTGCCCTGGAAGGTTTACGTTAAGTTAAGCAGTAACCAAGTATTAACGGACAAACAGAAGTAAAGTGACAGTGGTAGTAAGTTCCAGACTAAGGAGATGAAATAAAAGAGGAGACAGGATGAAACCTGTGGTATGCTTTTGCCAGGGGCTTGATAAATCCTTCAGCAGCAGTGGTGTGTGTTCCTTTTTGGAGACGGGATCTCATCCCTGTTGTTTTCACTTTCCTGCACTGGTGGGTGGTGTTAAGCAGCTAAATCTGTAGGAGTTTGGTCTCAGCAAATAAATAATTTCTTGTTGGGGGAATGGTCTCTGATTTCAAAGCCCTTTCAGGATAGCCAGGCCTTTGGCCAAAGCTGTAGTGCCGTAATCAGATGACTGGGCAGCTCTGGGTATGCTTTCAGACACAAGCCATAGCTAGATATGACGTTCAGGTACCTCTGGGCAAATTGGGCACAGTAGCTGAATGATAGCATTGAGGGTGTCACTGATGTCTGGCTGCTGGTCTTGGACACCTGAAAAGGCAGAACAACTACTAAGCAGCAATTCTTCAGGAGCTAAGTGTGTTGGATGGGAAGATACACAGAGGTACATAAGCCCTTTGAATCTCCTAACCATCTGGCTTTTTAGTCTGTTTATTTCCCAAGTTGCTTCTTGCAGGAGAATCACACAGAATCATAGAATTGTTGAGGCTGGAAAAGACCTCTGAGATCATCAAGTCCATCACCATCACATCAACTAGACATGACACTAAGTGCCATATCCAGCCTTTCCTTAAACACCTCCAGGGATGGTGACTCCACTGCTTTTCTGGGCAGTGCATTCCAATGCCTGATCACCCTCTCAGTGGGGAAGTGTTTCCTGAGATCCAACCTAAACCTCCCCTGACACAGAAGCTAATAGTAATTGTGTCTTGCCTGGTAGTGAACACTAGCAAATGACTGTGAGAAACTGATGTGATATCTCAAACAGTCTGGGCCTTTTCAGAACCGAAATTGACCACAGTCACCTGCCTGGCACTTGCCTGTGTTTTTGCGAAGCTGGCTTCGTGCCTTTCTGAGCCAACTGTGCCCCATCAGTGCCCTGGTGAGGGTATGGGGTCAGACAGAGCTTGGAACTAGGGCTGGAAAAAACAAAGAGATCCTTACCAGGAGAGGGAGCTGACCCCCTCAGAGGCCTCCACCATCCCCTAGACCTCAGGAATTTACCCCAAGGGCTAAACAGCCTGATGTGGTGGAAACTTGATAGTGTAAAAGGTGACAGCCTGAGTTAGGTGCATTTGCCCACTGCCAGAGCATTGCTGTGTCTGTCATTGTCGGGGATCCAAGGGTGATGATCATAGAAATCATAGAACAATTCAGGTTGGAAAAGACCCTTGGGATCATCGAATCCAACCATTAACCCTACACTACAAGTTCACCCGTAAACCATATCACCCAACACCACATCTAAGCGACGCTTAAACACATCCAGGGATGGTGACTCAACCACCTCCCTAGGCAGTCTATTCCAGTGTCCACTCT
>NW_009692737.1:21221-50623 GCF_000703405.1 Apaloderma vittatum
TGAAGAATTTCTTCCTAATGTCCAGTCTAAACTTGCCCTGTTGGAACTTGAAACCATTCCCTCTGGTTCTGTCCCTAATTACCTGTGAGAAGAGACCAGCACCAACCTCTCTACAATGTCCTTTCAAGTAATTGTAGAGCATGATGAGGTCCCCCCTCAGCCTCCTCTTCATCAAACTGAACAGACCCAGCTCCCTCAATCGCTCCTCATAAGGTCTGTTCTCCAGGCCCTTCACCAGCTTTGTTGCTCTCTTCCACACTCTCTCCAACACCTCGATATCTCTCTTATACTGAGGTGACCAAAACTGAACTCAGTACTCAAGGTGTGGCCTCACTAGTGCTGAGTACAGAGGGACAATCACCTCCCTTCTTCTGGTGGTCACAAAATTTCTAATACAAGCCAGGATGCCATTGGCCTTCTTGGCCACCTGGGCACACTGCTGGTTCATATTCAGTCGACTGTCAATTAGAACGCTCAGGTCCTTTTCTCTCTCTCTTTTTCTTTCTGTCTTTGTTTTCCTAACTCAGAAGGTTATCTATAGCAAGGTCAGTTCACACAGCTGTTTCTCTGTTGTGAAGCCCGTTGATATGAGTACTAAGTGGGCAACTGAGGTCCACTGTTGTCAGCTATTAAGATTCATTTTGTGGTTAAGTAAAAGTGGTGTTAGGAACCCTAATGTTGATTCACCTTAATCGTGGCCTGAGAATCATGAAATCTGAGTTATCCTGAAGGCTCAAGGTGACAGTGACATTGATATCTTGTTAGTGCAGTGAGTGACAGAACTGGATACTTGGGGAAAATGAAAAGGCAGGTGTGTGATTTTCAAATCAGTCTTTCCTATCTTGTACGTGTGTGGGTTGTTGTTAGCAGAATGGTGAATGGTGAAGTTGTTCAGAAATGCATTCTGCTATCAGCCTGTGGCATTATGCTGCTCCTTAATGTAATTTATAGATAGTGATACTGATGATGAAACTGTGTAGCTGCCCTTTGAAACTCCATTAATGTACTGCCTCCTGGCATGAATGCAGATAGTCTTTGGGAGCCAGAGCCTTCTTTTCTCTAGGCTAAGCAACCCCAGTTCTCTTAGCTAATTCTCATAAGACTTGTTGTCCAGACCCTTCACCAGCTTCGTTGCCCTTCTCTGGACATGCTCCAGCACCTCAGTGCCTTTCTTGTCATGAGAGGCCCAAAACTGAACACAGGATTAGTGACGTGGCCTCACCAGTGCCAAACACAGGGGAGCAATCGCTTCCCTACTCCTGCTGGCCACACTGTTTCTGATACAAGTCAGGATACTATTTGCCTTCTTGACCACTTGGGCAGAATTCTGGCTCATATGCATGTGGCTGCTGACCAGCACCCACAGATCCTTGTCCATTGGGCAGCTCTCCAGCCACTCCTCCCCAAGTCTGTTGTGTTTCATGGGGTTGTCAGTTGTAATACTTCATCGCACTGGATTCTTGCATAATTTTTAACTAGAAAAAGTTAACTGACAGTTCAGTGACATGTCCTGACATGCAGACAGTTAATTTCATAGCTAATTGCTCCTCCTCTTTCTCAAGGACAGACCTTGTTTTACCCTGATCTTGCTTTTGATGCCTTGTGACCATTAATCTTATTGCCAAGCTGCTGTGTGCACCAGCAGGTGTTGAGGAAGCCTACTGGAGTTCATAGGGCAGTCAGCTTGGAGCTGCTGCCAGAAAACTGACTTGTGTTGTAGTGTTATTACAAACCCACCTGTTCATCCTATGCTCATACTGGGCATTAAGGACGTTTAGGTGTATTTATGTATGTGGAAGCTGGGAGGGAAGTAAGGTCATGAACAGAACTGCAGGTGATTAAAGAGAATGCTGAGTTTGCTTTGCGTATGTGCTGTATTTAATGGTTTTAGGCAAGGCTGTTAAGAATAGATTCTGCACTCTGACTCACACCAAGTAGATGACTTAATTCTCATAGACAGCAGTTTCTAGCCCATTCTTTCACTAAGATAATGTAATTGCTATGTTTATTTCTGATTACTTATTTTTACTCAAAGGTCTAACTAGAAGACAGATACCAGCCAGTTGCTGCACATTCCTGAGGGTCTAAAACAATTATGATAGTTAAAGGAGAAGATGATTAAACGTGTTCCGTGTGCTCTTCCAAACTAGTTATTTTGTTTCTGCACTTGTATAGTTGGCAAGCATTTTCTTCCTTTTTTGACATATTGCAGTTTCTTCTGGCTTCTGTCAGTACTGATTATGGTATTTACCTTGTATTACAACAGGAGAGAATCTGCAAACGCTTAGCTCTTCTTTCTCACCAGTACATAGCAATCAGTTCCTAAGCTGATAGGGCTAGCAGAACAAATCATTGCATTCTCATAAAATGAGATATATTTTGCTTTGGTGGGAAGCCCCTTGTACTTTAGCTGGATTGATTTTCCCTGCAAAGTCAACTTAGGATTTCTGCGAGTTTGATGCAATACATGGGAAGGGAGTCTTCTGTCTCACATTTTAAGGGCTTCAGAAATTAAACGTTGATTCTATCTTGCAGCAAATATAACTATGTCATTGGGCATACAGGCCTTCTGTTAGCACCTGCATGGCTCATGCAGGTAACTGGTTTTACTATTCTTCTACACTAAGCATGGACACAATGCAATTTGAAGTCAGTCATGTTCAGTAAATTTAGCACAAGTAAAAATTACTTTCTGAGCAGTTGCTTCAGACTTTGCTCTTAAAGAAACTTGTCTGGGGGAGCTGAAGAGTGAGGCTCATATTTGAAGTGAAAGCTAGTCTTTTAAGGTAATTCTTTGAAATGGCTTCTGAAGTGGAGAGTTGATTAAAAAAGCCCCAGAACAATGAAAATGAGGTCACCAGGGATAAAGAAAATGAGACTGTACAGGGCATGAGTTCCCTGGCAATTGACTATTTGTTCTCATGATGGTGACCAGAGGTTTTCACAAAGGGTAGCCCTACTTTAAAAGCAGTTCGATCTGTGCCAGCCTCATGGCAGACAGAAAACTTTTGCAGGTCCATTGGTGTTGGACACAGATGACAACTGCTGTACTTGGACTGCCTCAGCCAGGTGAATAACCTTTTGTGAAAACAGCATGTTCTCAGTTGTTAGTTTTGGGTGTTTGTCAATCGTTTTGTATG
Organism: Apaloderma vittatum; assembly: GCF_000703405.1. Lineage (NCBI taxonomy): Eukaryota > Metazoa > Chordata > Aves > Trogoniformes > Trogonidae > Apaloderma > Apaloderma vittatum. The sequence continues at coordinate 24,362 of NW_009692737.1, forward strand.
TTAGGTACAGTTACCTATCATGTGTCCTTCTTGTTAAACAGTGTGGTGAGCTGCACGTGTCTTGGACATGTGCCCTGGATGAGCTGGAGTTATAGCTCCAGCAGCTTAACATGCCGCATTTTGCCTGGTAACAGTCATGGAGTTATAAAGGCCAAAATGCTACAGATATGCAAGAGTAATTTAGCTTTTGTTTCCAAGGGGTAGCTCGTGAGAAGGAGAGAGACCAGCCTAAGTTAACAGACCTGTACTTCTGAAAGCTGGTGTTGCATATAAAGGGGACATATTTTGGCACAACTTCACAGAAATATGTCAGCCTGGGCATAATTCTGAGCAAGTGAGTAATCTGTTAATTAAATAATTGCAAGATTAAAGCACATTCAGCTGAAGCTAGTTAGGAAACCAAGTGAAAATATCCTGTCAGGTTACCTAATAGTAAAAATGGCTGCTGTAAAATGGTGTTTTAGTACCTCAAATGTTCTCTAAACTACATCCCATTAAAAAGTTACTCTTTAAAGCAATTAGTTGGTTTGGGGCATGTCTTAAAAAGTCAGTCATGTGCAGTATTGTTTTAGCTTGTGATAAAGGCTTTTCTTCACTCCTGTATATGGGATATATTTTATTCATGTTTTCCAAGCAGTTGGATTTTTATTTCCTGGAAATGACTGCCATGCATTGTGACCTGGAGAGCCACTTGATATCTGAACAGCATTTCCAGACCTGCGACCCTAAAATAACTGGATATTTTCCCTAATAGACAGCTGAGTCCCACACTGGAAGTCTCCAATGCAAGGGCAAAGGCTATGTGTGCAGGATGCAGCAAGCTGCTTTTGCACCTTATACAGTCCATTAGACTGAGTAATTGCTTCAGACTTTTGTGGGACCTGAAAGCAGAAGAACAAGAGAAGAAGTCTTGCCAACCCCCACTGCAAGGCACTCGCTTTGGGTTTTGCATTATGACAGTCGGGTGGCAGAATGTGGATTTCCATTTCAAGCTTGTGTTCAACTATGCTGCAAAGTACTATGTAGTGAAAACAGACTGCACTGAATTCCGAGTTTCTGTATCTAAACTCCTGCAGGCTCTTGATTCAGGTCAGTTAAGGCCCACCTTCATATCTCTTGACTGTACTATGTCATAATTAGATTGTGCATGGCTAATACAGGCTTTACTTGCTTTGAAACATATGACCTGCTTTCTCCAAGGATAGTTGTGGCCTTATGGCAGTTGGTTAGCAAAGGGCTAGTGCAAGCACAATCAGCTCAGCACAAGCATGTCTAAACGGATCAAGAACAGCACCCAGTATAGGCCAATATACTGCAGAGTGGATGAAAATTTCTCTAGAGAACACACTGTGGTTATTGAGCTTTTAAAAATTGTTTTCAGACTCTTGCCAGACTGCATTGTTTCCTGTGACCAGCAGTTTGTGTGCTTCACAGGAGCTAAAGTCCTTCCTCACTAGTGACTAGGAATCTGCTGAAGGAATGGTTCTCTCCAGGCCATACCTCCTCTTCAACTCTTTCTACAACACCAAACAACTTGTCTGCTGCCATAAAACCTGACTGCTAGCCATATAACACTTGGCTAATTCTCAGATGCTTGCCACCTTGTCACATGGATCATTATTGATGTGCTCTGCAGCTGATCTCCTTTGCTGCTCATAACCTCTGCTGAAACACTTTAAGCTAAGGACACGTAGTGGTTCACAATGGTGTCATGTTTTATTTTATTTTCAGTATTAACATTGTGGAAGCATTATCTCACTGAATGCAAGAGCCTCCAAGCTAATGCAGTAGGGAGTTTCAGGAAAAGCCTAAAAGTTGTTGAGCAGAGACTACAAAAATTCTTCCTTAAAATGATAAATTAAGAACTTTTTCTTAAAAAACTGATTTCTTCTCTATTGGAGGTCTTGCTGGTGGGTTGTGCAAATGTCTGCATATAGCATATTAGCCAGGAGTTTGTTTTCGTTAGATGAAAAATGGCCTACAGGGATTTCTCTAGCATTGGAAGGCCAACTGTTGAATTATGCAGGTTCCTGGTGACATCTTTGGGGTTTAAAATTTCTCAGACTAAGGCCTGAGTGAAGGCTCAGCCAGAGTCTTTGCATTCCAATACCTGGAGGCAGAAATTTGTCTTTGCTATTCCATTTATTTCTTTTCAGAAAAGAATAAACAGCAGTGTATTTCTAAGATTTGTTTAGACAAGAAAAATTACAAAATACAGCAAAGAGTTATGTAAAAGTTTAGGATCTCTTGGGCATTTGAGTTTTTCAGGCTCATTAGACTTGGAAACGAATATTGGAAGGAGTAGCCTGAAATTGTGATGGGAGGCCACACATGCCCTTGCATGTCCAGGCAAATGAATTCCACAGTATTTCTCAGAGGGAAAAATGCAACCTTATACAAAACTCCCTTAATGCCAGTGGTTCACATAAAGGAGGACATGGATCCTTTTCCTGTACCTTAAATTTACAAACAAGCTAACACAAGCCCAACTGAATTAAGGTTTCCAAGTACCAGAAAGGACAGCCAAATTGAGTTTTCCCAAACAATCTTGGTGTGGCCAAGGTAGTCAAGGAGTAAGGAAGCTTCTCATGCAGCACAACCTCTTGCTCTCTGTGGATAACTAATCATCCAGCCTCCTGTAGTTGAGAGACACCAGAGGAAAGTGGTTCAACCTTTAAGATGTGTGGAACATGCCCAGGAGGTGCTGTTTTTCCTCCTTGCCTGTGGAGGAAGCCAACATGCCTCAGATGTTACATGCCGTTCACTAGGCTATTCAGAGCATTTTCCTGTGGCCATGACTATTTAACTGCATGATCCCAAGGGTTAACTGTTCCTCTGAGAATTGTATTCAGATCACCCCAGCTGGTTAACTTCTCTAGAGACTGAAATGAGCCACAGATATGCTCCCATGAATGGAATACGTGCTAACGTTGATGGTTAACAAAATCAGTATAACATGTGATGACAGTACACTGGAGTTGTTACTTCAAATTAAAAGAGAAAAAAGCTAGTTTATGTATGTCATGACAGAGATAATGGGACAAAGTTATTTATTCTCTTATCTGAGCAGGGTTCTGTGTAAGATTTTCTGGGGTTGTCCTAGCCATTTTTTTCTAACTTGTGAGTAATAACAATTTTCTTGACAACGCTTCCCTTGTTATCAGAGGTTCTACTCTGGATGGATGGAAAAATGCCATTTCACCTTTTGGAGCCAGTTGACATACTGGAATAAATGCACTTCACCCAATTAGTCATTGTGGTTTTTTTTCTCGTCTCACGTGGGATGGCTGGCTCTTTAGACCAACCTTCCATTCTACACTGCAATGTCATTATTAAAAAACAATTGAATGTTACTGATAGCATTTGGTGCTATCCGTCTTCTGCATGCCTATTGATGTGTATATGCCCTCTTGACTGCACAGATGTATAAGCAGACAAGTTTCAAGATGTTGATTGTCAAACCAGGATTGTTTCATATTCAGTTTCTCAGTTAGTTTCCTGTGGCTGCATGAGCATCAGGTTAATCATAAGGGAGCAGTTGAAGAGATGCCTTCTTTTCAATGCATACAATCTCATAAATTATGTGTGTGATAACTTCATGTTCATCTAAAGAGAATTTCCTTTGGTTTCCATCTGCAATAAACACTTTATTAAGAAAGTACAGCCACTGGTGTTTAGTGATTCCCAGGTCTGTGCTCTAGTGCCAGTAAGTTTTTGGTACTTCCAGATGACTTAAATATCCTTCCTTTCCTCACATGCTGGGTGATGATAGAACTTGACAAGAGCACTAAGAGTGGCAGAGCTGAGAAGTTCTACTTTGTAAGACATCTTTGTGGTGGAATATAGGAAAAATCTACGAAATCTAGCCTGAAGGAAGTGCTCATTTTCAGCTGAAGCCTTCCCGGAAGCTCCTTGTCAAAAGGAAGATGGAAGATACATAGCAGTCTCTGTTCTCTGGCTGTGAGCTGAGCTGTCTTGGGCTTATGGGACAATGTTAATACAAATATTACACAATAACAACAGGAAAATAACTTCTCTACTTACTGTAATACAGACTAGTCATGGAGTAGCAGCTAATAGGCAGTGCTGAGGGCAGCTGTAATGAAGATCATGACTGTATATCTTAGGATTAAGGCTTTGTTTTCTTTGCAGAAACTATCTCAACGCTTGTAGCTGGAAGAACTGTTGTGCTATTCCTTCAAAATGTTCCACAATTAGCATTGCCTATGATTGAGAAAAGTAGAACAAAATTGTTCTGGCTGTGGTGGAATGGGAGCCACAAATCAAGAGAGACATGCAGATGCTATTCCATCTTCTCTTGAACATTCCATCAAGTGCACAGGCTTAATTATATAGCTATAGGATAATGGAAGGAAGAGGCACTGCTAGAGCTGAGGTTGTACAGAATGATTCAGTGTGCCTTCAACACTTATGCTTTCTAAGTGGGATGGGTGAAGCAGGAAGATTAACTCACAAGGAAGTAGAGAGTGAGCCAGATAGATTCATGATTTGCCTGAAATTCTGTGAATTTCAGGGGAGAATTTGTGTTCGTGGGGCACACAATTGCATGTTGATGCTTGAGACAGAGATCAGCAACTTTATTGATGTGTCTGGTAATCTTACCTGGTATAAAACCCTGTGCTTATAGGAGTCAGGGGTGTTGAACTTCTAATTTAGATGTTAAGTATGAAACTTGCTCTGTTAATACCATACTGATCCTGAGCACAGGGGTCTTGTTACATGTGATGGATCTAAAAACTGACCATAGTCAGTTTGGAATGACTTAAAGGGCAAACGTAAGACTAAGTATTTAATTTTTAACAAGCTCCTGTAGATTTTTGCTAAGCTTTCTTTCATCTTTTGCCTAAAAGATTAACTCTTTTGTGCATTACTATCAGCTTCTCTTTTCTGTTTTACATCTTGACGATTAATTATCAATCTTGTAGATTCTGTATATAGCTTACATCCCTAGGTTTCTGGAGAAATAGATATTAAAAAGAATAGATATATGTTGAACTTGTCTACACAGGGCTTTTGGCTTTTACCTAACTGACTGCTCTTTCTTCTGGAGATCTGAAACTGGAAAGCTAGATGCAGTTGGTGGTTCAGTAAAATGTGTGCATCTCTGTGCTTGGGCAGTGGTTTTCAATCTGTGGCTCTTGGGCCTGTACCTGGGCCCGTGGACAAGACCTGGGGCCACAGGGAATTAAAGTTGAAACAGACTCAGCTGCTGTTGCTACTGAGCAGGTTGACTGGGAGAGCAAATAGTGGTGATGCTGGTAGGCCTTAATTTCTCAGTACTGCTGTCCAGACACAAGCAAAGCCTGGGAGCTACAGTTAGTGCTGTTAGACCCCTTTCACCCTAAGTCTAATTTTCTGCTGATGGTTTGTGAGTAGTAAGTCTGTCCAGTCTGGTGAAACAGCGAGTACCCAACTTTGAGCCACTGCTGGGATGTCTGTCCACAGCCATCTGATTCAGTTTCTGCAGAGAGATGAATTTTGAGTCAGACAAGCATTTCAATGCAGTGCTTATGGTCAGTAATGAAAATCCAACAAAAAAGTTGTCTTTGACTTTTGCCTACATGCTGGTCATTGATAAGTCTGTATTCTGACAGCACATTGAAAGGTGCTGAGGGTAGACTTAAAATCATAGAATCATTTAGGTTGGAAAAGACTTTTAAGGTCATTGACTCCAACTATTAACCTAGCACAAGTCCAACAATAAATCATGTCACTAACCACCACTTCCCTGGGCAGACTGTTCCAATGCTTGACAACCTTTTCGAGGAAGAAATTTATTCTAATATTCAACCTAAACCTTCCCTGCTGCAACTTGAGGCAATTTCCTCTTTTCTTATTTCTTGTCACTTGAGAGAAGAGACTGACACCCACTTAGCTACAACCTCCTTTCAGGTAGTTGTAGAGAGTGATAAGGTCTCCCCTGAGCCTCCTTTTCTCCAGGAAAAACAGCCATAGTTCCTTCAGTCGCTCCTCATAAGCTTGTTCTCCAGACCCTTCACCAGCTTCATTGCCCCTTTCTGGACATGCTCCAGCACCTCAATGTCCTTCTTGTGAAAGGTCGAAAACTGTACTTCAGATGTGGTCTCACCAGTGCTACGCACGGGGGGACAATCACTTCCCTAGTCCTGCTAGACACACTATTTCTGATACAAGTCAGGATGTTATTGGCCTTTTTGACCACCTGGGCAGACTACTGGTTCATATTCAGCTGGTTGTCAACCAACACCCCCAGGTCTTTTTCCACTGGGCAGCTCTCCAGCCACTCTTCCCCAAGCCAGTATCATTTCATGGGTTGTTGTGACTCAGTTGCAGGACCTGACACTTGGCCTTGTTGAATCTAATTCATCTGACCTTGGCCCCTCAATCTGGCCTGTTCAGATTCTTCCGTAGAGCCATTCTACATTCATGCTCAGCTTGGCGTTGTCTGCAAGATTACTAAGGGTGCACGTGATCCCCTCATCCAGATAAGTGATAAAGATATTAAACAGATCTGTCCGCAATACTGCATCCTGGAGAACACCATTTGTGACTGGCCATGAACTTGGTTAAACTCCATTCCCCACTACTCTTTGGGCGTGACCATCTAGCCAGATGTTTACCCAGTGAAGAGTACACCCATCCAAGTCATGAGCAGACAGTTTCACCAGGAGACATGACAGCACTCAGTGTGATCTTCTCCGTAACATTTCCTAGCACCTTTCACTGACAGGTTGAGGGGTAATGATTTCTAACTGAAAGAGGGTAGATTTAGATTTGATATTTGGAGGAAATTCTTCACCATAAGGGTGGTGAGACACTGGAACAAATTGCACAGGGAAGTTGTGGATGTCCCCTCCCTACAAGTGTTCAAGGCCAGGCTGGATGGGGCCTCACATAACCTGGTCTAGTGGGAGGTGTCCCTGGCCCTGGCAAGAGGATTGGAACTAGATGATCTTTAAGGCCCTTTCCAACACAAACCGTTCTATGATCCTCTGAAAATGAGATGCTAACTTTTAGTAGAAAGCATTTTAGAGAAAATGTTATATCAATAATTTTGCAGCAGCAGCAGCTTAGATGTGACACTGCAGGTAGGCCACCTGTAAAATATTAGTGAGCACTGATATTGTGCTTAAGGAATGACTACTGTTTTCATATCTACTGATGTTCTAGCCTGACTCTGCATCCTCCTGGGACCTTAATTTTTTTTTAACCTGTTTGGTGTCAGCTGTAAAATGGACACATGGGCATTCTTTCGTACTCAAAAGTAGTTTCTTGACATGTGATCAAATGCTGCAAAGCAAGCTGGTATCTGTCAGCAAGCAGTGGAACTGGATTTGTTCACTTGGTTTTCTAATACTACTAAGTTATTTTTTTACTTGCTTTTTTCTTTTATCAGCGTGAACTTTATAAAAAGGCAACAACTTTATCTGAACAATTCTGTAAGTTAAAAACCAGTTTTTCAGTGATGGTTGTCTGTACTTTGTAAAAGTTCTCTTGAAGTGTATAGTGCTGATTACTAGTTGTTTGTGACACAGCGTAGAACAGCATCTGCTTCGCACATACCCATGACTGTGGTTTCTAAATTGAGTCAGAGAAGAAAATTTGACCATATTTCTTATTTATGGTCAAATATCCCTGTTTTAAAGAAATCAGTAACCATCAAAACCGGGTGGAACTCCTCATTCACCAGCTTTACCTAACTGTAAGTGCTGAATTTATGTACTGACCCTGCTATAAAAATTACCAGAGCCTACTCTGACCAGCCCAGAGTAAAGACTATGCTTTTTTAATTTACTCATCATGCAGTTAGTGTTGCAGTTAGTGTGCACTGGTGAGGTTGTGGAAAGCTAGACACATTACTTGAGATCTGTTGGAAGCCAGGTAGTGTCTCAAACTGAATTCTCACCAGAGCTACAGCTGCACTTGATTATTTTTTTAACAGTAAATTTTTAATTACCTTATCGCTTATGTACACCGAATTTGCAGACAGGCTTCAGTGAGTCTGCATATTGCAGTACAGCTACTGAGTGTAGCACAACGTGGATGATGTGCTTTATCTGGTACATGTGTTGAGGGTTTTTTAATCACATTAATATTAAATTATTTTATATACAACTTCAGAAATATGCATTTTTAATTTTTTTTCTAAGGTAGAACATCTAGTAGGAAAAAGAGAAACTCTACCAACTAAGAAACACCTTTTAGCATCAAGAAGCAGTTCTATGTTCATTGCCTTTTAGTATTAGAGTAGCTTTATAATTTGTTTTTTTGCTGTTACAGTGGAGGTTTGCTGCTAGAGCCATGTGACTTGCTGCTGTTTAGGCAAATTATAGATAGATGTAGAAGAAGTGATTACTCTTCTCAGAAAAGGAGAAAATAGCAACAGGGTAGCTAATTAAAGTGATGAGACTGTTAAGTGAAAGGAAGGGCCAAGGAAAGGCACTGGAATCTTAAATATAAATAAGCGGTTATAGGAAACACGAGAGGAATACAGCCTTGTGCTGCATTTACCTTCTGCCTGGTGACTGAAAAACTAGCTGCAGTTGTCTGTGTAATACTACCCTGTCTGTGGTCTGACAAGTCACATTTGTTCGGGGACAAACTATTTCTCTCGTGGAATTTGTTCTTCTGAAGTATATCTGAGAAAATATTTATATAAATACATCTGCCTGCATCATTAATTTATGTTCAGGCTGTAAGCAAGTATTCAAGGCAAACTTATAGACAGTGTCAAAACATAACAGTTGAACAGCAAGAAATAGAAAGTTACTCTGTAGAGAGAGACACCTTGTATAGAAGCAGTTAATGTTTAAGTTGTAAATAATTAAGCAGTGCATAGAGTGCTACAATTTGCACTTTCTTTTTTGCTTCACATGATGGTGCCCACTACTTTTGCCTGGACACAACTGTATACATTAAAAAAATAGAGTAAATTTTACAGCAAATACCCCCCATGTGTTGCCTGATCTAGTTGAGAGGCCTCCCTGCCCATGACAGGGATGTTGGATTAAATGATCTCTAAGGTCCCTTCCAGCCTAGGCCATTCTATGATTCTATGATTTTACACTTACTGAAGTTTAAGGTCAGCGAAGTTTCTCTGAGTCCCAACAGAGTCAGATACTCCACAGTATACAACCCAGGTTTGCTCTTTGCTTGAGAATAGATATGAAGGAATAAACCAGACAGCGAGTGCAAATGGTGATTTTGTGCTTCTGGAGACATTTTGTGTGTTGCTGGCATGTGGAAGGTCAGGTGGAACAATCAGATCTGTTCCTTTTTGATTTGAAATTAAGGAATCCATGAATTGAAGGAAATGGAAATATTTTACCTGCTAATCAAGATCTAGATCTCAAATGTGCATATTCAAGTGTAGCTGTTGTAATTCTCCATTTTGTGGTCATGGTTTCAGGGACTGAAGTATTAAGATCTCTTTATTTGAATGCAAGTTAAGCATTCTCACAGCTGGTGATCAAATCACATATGAAATGGATGAAACCTTGAGGAAAAGAAAGGAGGTAAGCTTCACTTAGCAACATGAAAAAAATCTATTTGCAATACTTACTGTGTATTATGCGGTATATTTCTAATTAAGTGTTGCTCAGTTGTTGGACGTGTGGCTGTTCTTTGGATCCCTTTATAGATGGGTGAGTTGTATGCTACTGAACACATCTATTAACCTTCGTCTGATAGAATGACTAGATAAAGTATTGAAAAGGTGCATTACAAAGATAGATAGCTGTATAGGCCGGGTGCTTCATGTTCTGGTTTACTAGAACACTGTTGGATGATACCAGTGGAGTGTTGCTTGTGGCTTAGGATTATCAGGATTTTCTAGCAATTGCTTCTAGTTGTTTCAAAGAGAAGTGAGAGAAATGGAAAGCTTTGTGGAGAAGGGCTGGATACAGATACACAAACCCTTCAGACCCTGTGTGATAAATAATAATGTGTGAATGTAAACAGCGCTGCTCTAAGAATGTGTAACAAGGATTTTGGGGCTGGTGCCATGTGATGAGTATACTGAGTGCAGGCATAGAAAAGATTAATTATCTCATGTGAAAGTAGTAATAATCATGATCAGAAAAAAAAATTGCAGCACTTCATATTGGTGAGATCTCCTGATGTCATGGTTTTAGTTCCAGCTGGCAAGTGAACAACATTGCTCACTCACTCCTTTCCCTGCTGTCTGCTGTGGTGGGATGGGCAAGAGAATCAGAAGAAAAAGCTAAAACTTCAGCTTGGTGGTGCTCCCAGGAAATTTTCTAGAGCTGTGAAGTTTGCATTGGAAGCTGCTTCCAACCACACTAAGAAGGCAGACCTTAGGAAAGAAGACAAGTCCAAAAACATGAAGTCCGAGGTCAGCTGATGTTGACCAGGTGGGTCATACTTATCCTACCGTCCACATGATTTATCTTGCATATAACTGTATGTGAGCATCCCTGTAAATATTTTACATCTTAGGGATCTAGATTTTTTAAACCGATAAACAGGGCACCCATTCATGAAGGTTTTTTGCAAGGGCTGGTCTTAAATGAGAAACTTTCAAAATATTTTAGCCGACTTAGTTGGTGTTTTTAATTTCTGGAAAGGGTTCTAGAAAAGAACCTAAATGCTTATAGTACCAGTGGCAAATTTCTTTTGAAAGGAAATGTATGTTTTATAAAAATGTTTTTCACAATAGGTTAAAAAAAATCCCAAAATTCAGAATAAATACTATATTATAGATATACAGAAAACTAAGCTTGTACCTTCTGTGTGCTCATGTGCTAAATTACAAAAGTTTTCACAAATAACTTAGTGTCAAGCTTTAGAGCTGGGAGCACTAAAAGAATGACAGATGCTTTCTAATAACCCCTCTCCCTCCCCAGAGTGGAAGGGAAAAGGAAAATAAGAAAGAGAGATGTGGAAAAGAAAACTTTTTCTGAAAAGAAAACTAAAACAGCTTTAATGAAACAATAAGTGACAAATAAAGAAATAATGAAATATACAAACAGATACAAACCTGATATTGAACCCAACGCTCCCTTGATGGCACTCACCATTGATGCTGAAGAGAAAGCAGCAGTAGGGAAGCCCCAGGCTCAGTGGAAAAGGGGAGCTGGATACAGGAGCTGGATTCAGGAACTCAATATTGGGATCAACAGCAGAACAACTGGATTCCTCCTCGGATCCGGGCCATTGAGGAAGAGATCTTAGGCCTGGTGATACCTCAGCTTTATGCTGAATATGATGTATATGGAATGGAATACTTTTTTTTTTGGTCAGTTTTGGGTCACCTGTCCTGTTGACTTCTCCCGGAGGTGCAATATTTTTACTTCTTAGCAACCCTTTTACTTCCCAGCACATCCAACATGGTACACTAGATTTAGCAGTGGCCTTGGTTATTATAGGAGCAAGTATAAGCAAAAGCCTTTCTGCACACCAGCCCTTCGTACTAACTATAGGCATCAAGTGTTATCACTTCTAGAAGCAGACACTGTCTGCAAAAATATGCTGCTACCTTCAGAAAATCCATTCTCTTAGACTTAGCTGAAAAGTGAAATCACTGCACAAAATTGGTTCTGTTTAGCTCAAACCAGGACACTGGACAGTAGAGATTTGATTAAATACCTCCTCTGCAGTCAATTGAGTTCATAAAATGTGGTAAGCAGAGAAAGTTCTTAGTTAAATTAAATGAAAATCATTTGATGTGAATAAGAGGCATGACTAAGACTGTGTGCTTCAGACAATTTTTCTTTTTTTCTACTTGACTGAAATGTCTGAAGTACACGTAAAAAATGCTTTGAGCAGCCTTTCTAGTGGTGAGTTTCCATGGAATGCTATAAAAAGATGTGCCAGTCTGCAGTATCATCTGCAGTTTTAATGCAACTGCAGCTGTAAGCCAGTTAACAATACAGTCTTAACTGTAAGTTCCCATGGCTTTAATGACCACACTCTCGATTCTAGAAAATGCTGATTAGTATTTTTCCCTAATCCTTTCCTTACCCAACAAGGCACCCAAACAAATATTTGTGCTTCCCTTCCCCCTTTTAGAACATACGTTTATGTCCAGGAGGCTTAAATGTTTGTAAAGGCATGTATGAATATATGGATTTTCCATCAGAGTGATATACCTTCTCCCACTGGAGTGATCTGGTGATCTAATAAATTTTCATCTCTACAAAGGGAGAAATAGAAAGCTGCTATATCATTGCCTCATTTTAAAAAGCAGCTGAGGAACAGCAAATAACATCACAATGTTTTCATATTGTGTCTTATAATGTGAAGACCAGAGAATGAAATAAAGTTAGGAGAGACAAATCACAACCCCGGTAACTAAACCAGCAGTTTTCTTCTTGATTTGTCCTTTAAGTAACTCCAAGAATGTGTTGAAATAGAATTTACTATATTCTGGAAACAATGGTTGGAATTTACTTTTTTCAGGTGTATAAATTATCTCATCTCAAAAATTTGCCCACACTATAGGTGTAATGTTACTTAAGTTAGTTGCATATTTGTGGTGTTTTTATTAGTGAAAAACATTTCTGAGTAAATCTGTTGTAGTCCTTTTTTATGGCCATGTCAAGTAATGAAAAATTATACTGATTAAAATTGCACCTGTATGCTCTTCATTCCAAGTGGTCTTTTATAAGTGCATGACATACACAAGACTAATACCTAGTGATTTATAGTTATTTATATATTAATGGAAGATATTGCACACTAAAGCAAGGTAATCTTTTTTTTTCATTATTCCCGAAGCAAGCTAGAAAATGTAACAAAATTTGACCTCTTTTATAATGGTCAAATAAGTAGATGTAATGTTTGAACAAATGTAACTGCATCAACAGGGAAAATAGTAGGGAAACAGGGAAAATAGTAGGGAAACAGTTAAATCTGCGTGAAGTTTCATTCTGTTAGTAAGAATTTATCTCTGCATATCTTTGAGCTTCAGTTCATTCATGCTGAATGGAGCAAATGTAAATTAACAAAGGATTAGCACTTTGATCCATTACTGGCATGTGACAGCAATTGCCGTGAGTTGATAAATGTACAATAATTGATAGAATGCTCTGGGTTATATAATATAGCAAAACTAGAGAAGTTTGAATGTAAGTTTGAATGCACCTGTTGCGCTCAGATGACACTTTTTCTGCAGGGCTACATTGCACTCTGTTAAAACACATAGTAAAAACATGCATTTTATCTCATTTTTCACTGCAAGTGACAGGGAAATAGTCTATCCAACATTTAAATTCTACTATTTGTGTTGCAGGATGAAGTCATTAGCTACACTCATCCTTTTGATATTGGAGTTTTAACTTCATGCCCCTTACAGATGTTCTCTGTGATTTTGGGCACTGCAGTGAAGACCAGGTGCCACTGATGGGCTTGGCAATGGAGGAAGTCTATGGCAGGGTGGTAGCTGAGGTCATCCCCTCTTTCCTCTGCCAGCTTCCATCCAAGGAGACACTTGACTGCTAGGCCATTACCAGCAATGTACAATCCTAGTGAAGGAAAGGAAGGATTTTGGTGTGTAACAGCATGATATAATGCCATAGATGCTTCCTCAGTGGTTGGACTGGACTGTTTAAGTCCTCAGCAATGGAACTTACTGTATCATTTATACAAAGCATCAGCTCAGGCTTGGTTTTGTAGTATGATCATGGTTGGGTGTTTGTGCCAGAGGAAAAAGTCTGGTAGACCGCTATGGTGAATGAACCTTAAATTCTCTCGCTATTGTCAGCAGTAAATAATTAATCCCCTCTTCAATTTGTGCTCCCACTTGTGCTTTGGATGCTTCACAGGATATTGGGACAGAGCTCTTGAATAAAGGCACAGAAAAAAGTGAGTCTAAATTGTTCTATGTTATATCTTGGAGGGAACCTACAGATATCAAGACCTAAAAACACCTTTTACCATCCTTGATGGGAAAAAATTTTGACACATCTTCCTTTATCTAGGACTGAGGTATCTCAGGCATTTGTTTGTTTAGTCCAGTCTGAACTAAGATTTTGTTTACAGCTTCTTTATCTGTTTGATGTCCAAGTACTCTGACCTTTAAATGCTGTCTGCTTTCTGTGTGTTCTCCAGATGTCTCTGAGACTCTAGCTGAGACAAGTATTTGATCTAAATCATAGACCTGGAGAAAGTTGTTGGCTTCCAGGTGGTATTAAAAAAACTAAAAAAAAATTGCTCCTAAACCTCTGAGGAACGCAACAGCTGCTAGGCAGGGCTACCAACTATATCTTTGCTTTCTGTTAACTTGCTGGTGCCCCAGACACTGTAGCAGCAGAGTGACATAAATAGTGCAATGCTGGAACTGGACTGAGTCTGACTGGGCATTGTGGAAATGGTGGGCAGAGCCAGCACAAGGTTTCTGTATTTTTCAAGCCTAGTTTATTCTCTCTGTCTCAAGAACAAGTGTGAAGAGAAAAGTAGGAGAGGACAAGGATCCTGCAGGATGAAGGACAAGAGACTGCAATTGCTATTTCACCTACTACAGACTGCTGGTCTGAAATGTCGATTACAAAAATATGTTCATTTCTGAACAGTAGCAACTGCTTCACAGTTGAAGTTGATGCTGCTTTTAGAGCCAGAAGTTGAAGCTGCAAAATGCCTAGTGTTGTCATGTGGATGACATGAATGCTGAAGTTGTTAATGTAACGAGTGGTCCCCAAAGGTGAGCATGATTTCTCCTGAAGAAGCCATGGATCATATACTAATGCCTCAGCTGAACCATGCTCAGAAGGCTTAGAAAAAGAGAAGGGATTATCTCTGGGAAGGGACTTGCTGCTGGGAGTAGTTGGGTCAGATCATTTTGGCAATTCAAGGTATTGTCAACAGAACACATAAGAAAAGCAATATATTTGAGAAGGGAACAGTCACACAGTTCATGTTCCTGCTAGGACAAGTTTGTATTGTTCTGTCAATACAAGTAATTTCTTAAGAGGGCTGGGAAAGCAGGCAAAAATGTTGACACCTAAGGATATTTGCCCAAGGTTTTTTCCTCAGAGGTTGTATCTTATGAGATTGATTCCGATAAAGGAAAACCTTTGTGCATCTTTCAGAGTAGGAAATAACCTAGCAGTTAAACTAACTTTGACTTCTGTTACTCAAATGTCTGTTGCAAGGCTTAGTATTTTAGAAAGTTGGCTAATCAACTGCAGTATTTATGTAAGTTTTTTTTGTTCTGTTTGGCTATTCTTCTGCTTCAAGAGACTTGTTATTTTCTCATTAAGTTTTGGCTGGAATGCACTTTAAGGGCTTCACTGTTTATAAAGGAGTTTAGTCAGTTTGGAAGAAGCCATCTATGAGACATGCTTCTATCCAACAGGAAGAGTATTGTAAGGAGAGTGTCTTGTGCTTATGTTCCCAGGAATGCTCTATGATGTCGGTTTTGCTGTTGGCATAACTGTGTACAGGACAGGGCTCAGGAAATATCAGTTATTCTGACACAGTCTCATAGTTTAGGAGAGCTTATGCTGCATGAAAATGAAGTGTTTGAAAACTCTCAAGTGTTGAAAACTCTCCTTCCAGCGTGATGAGGAAGGTGGTGGTCAATGAATCACTCCGAGATTCTGTGGTCTGGTGATAATGCCAGTTCTTCTACTGCCTGGCTACATCACCCAAAAAAAATCGTGTGCCAACCTCATCTCAGTTCTGCTACCTGTAAAACAGAGAGAGTAACTGACTGCCTTCTCCTAATGCTTTCACGTCTGTGGGGGACAACACGGCATAAAAGCTAGTAAGGAAGATATTTTTTTCCTTGGTCTCACAATGGCTGTTGTCACAGTCCTTTAACATTTGAAAGTTTGCTGTCTGTGGAAATAAGCAGATCTGTACTCAGGTTAAGTCTTCTGGCCTGTGCACAGCAAAAGTGTAGACTAATCCTTTTTTTTTTCTGGGAGGAAAACTTTCTTTGCAGCAGACTATATTCACTTGTGGAGACAATGGGCAAAAATTACTTTGTTGTGGTGCTAAAGTGGATTTGAATTTTCAGAATATTTCCTTTCAGAGTTGATATGTATTATTCATCAGAGTGAAGCCATTCTGAAATCAGAGATCTGTTCAGGGAGCACCTGGCTTTGACTTGAGAAACAATCAAGGAGAGGAAGAATAAAAAGAATGGTTTGTACAATATCTGGAGCAAAAGCACTTTGAGATGGTTCAGTAGACTTGAGTATCTTGAATGAAGCCTTTCATGTTACCTCTGGCTGCACTCACTTAGCTGCAACCTCTACCTTGTTTGACTATTCTTCTCTTTGAAAGGATTTTTTTTTTTTCCCTATATGAATTGACTGGAGTCCGCTTCAAGGGTTTATTGATCACGGTGGAATCTACTTCCTTTGGAACAAGTCTCCAATGAGGCACGCTCATAAGGTGCTTCTTACAGTTTATGGTCTATAGATAGTAGCTTTCTTTAATTTCCTTCCTGTGTAAACTTGCTGTGGTTGGATTTTTCCCAGTCTCATCTTGCTCCTGCACCTTCAGTGAAATGTGAGGATGCAGCGAATCCCATTCCCTTTCAAAGGTGACTGGTGAATAAGTCTTGTTTTAAAAGGAGTTTTGCCAAGTTTCCCAAGATATGTGAGTTTTGGAAACTATGCAGAAATGCCTCTTGCCTCAGTATTGTGCCAGTACTGAGCTCAAATCCTTTCAAGCACTTTTTTTCCCCTGCTAAAGAACATGGATAGACAAATTTCTTCTCATCTGTTTTCTCTTATTGAATTTTTGAAAGATTTCCCTAACTTCACAATTAAGAGAAACTCTTTAATTTATTGAGGATTTAAGAAAATGTGACATGCAGTGGCAGATCCCAGCCTTAGAGTCATGTAACTTCTTGTTAGAAGGAAAATGGGTTTTGCAGTAAATACTCAGAGGCTGATATATCCTGAATCTAAACTTCAACTTGTAGTGATGGCCTGGGTGGGCTGTGGCACGACCTTCACACCTTTGGTAGGAAGATTCCAGCAAGGCTGAGCAAAGGGAGCTTGTGGAACCAAGGGGGCTTTTGAGGCTCCCCACAACTGCCCAGGAGCAGGTGAGATTGAGGAGGGTCCTCAACCAAATTAATATATACCTGCTCCTGTTTGAGTTCCCTACCCTTTATGAGGATTGAAAGTTAGAGCATGGAGCTGGAGATGGACGAGCAGTGTGGTACCTCAAAGAGAGTTCTGTGGTTGATTTGCTCACATGAGCATGTATTTTATATGTAGAATGTTATTTGTTGTTGAACTTCTAAAAGAAGGTGTAATTAAAGATTATATGTGTATGATAAAGGTAGTTTAATAATAATAATAATAATAGTAGTAGTAGTAGTAGTAGTAGTATTTATGTGGCATTGTTATTTCTGGTATTGAAAAGCAATTTCAAATCTGCTAAGCTGTATCCTAATTCCCTTTTTACAATAGAATAAACAGTTGCTTGGGACGATTTAATTAATCACCATTTTTGTTACTCAAATACATAGAATACTACTGTATAGTAGTGAAGCGTGTATGACTGTGGGCATGCTGGCTGTCATTACAAAAGTTCCATCAGTTGAAGGACCTACTTAAGCTTTTGTTCTGTGGAAGTAACGTTTGTGTTTCAGAGGTGCAAATACTAAGTTACCTGGTTGTCATTTGCAGCAGATGACTTGTTTGTGAAAATGGGTACTCTCTTAATGCTGCATTGCTGCTATCTTACCTGGCATCCAGTGTGCCTGGATGATACATGCTGGATGGAAAGATCTGATACTGTAAGAGACGAGTTTACCCCTTTCTTGCTGTGGCTCACATCTTGCTGCTGAAATACAAAATTCAGTGTTTTTCTCATTACTAACCTACAACTTTTATTTCTTTCCATCACTTTACATATTGAAGACAAGCTCTTATATGAAAAATATATTTAAATATTTCTATTTCTTAAGTACTTGATTTTTTGCTTGTTATTTTTTTCACTGGTACTAAGCCTGTTCAATGGGCATTTGACAATTTCTTTACCATTCTTAAATTCAATTTGTTTGGTTAACCAGAACAGAGCTTTGTTGCTGATCTTATGTTTATATATACATTAGATTGAAGCATCAGTATTCATAACTGTTTGCCTGAAAGTTACTTCTCTACCTTCTGGGAACAAAAGACAGTTGACTGGTCTTACTGCTAAAGACTGAGGGAAAGAAGGCATTAAGTACCTCAGCCTTTTCATTTGTCACTGCATCTGATAGAGGATGGAGATTCTCCTTAGCCATCCTTTCATTGTGTAATGTAAACATTCTTTATTGTCTTTTATATCAATAGCCAGTTTAAGTTCTAGCTGGACTTTTGCCCTTCTCACGTTCTTTCTACATAACCTCATCACACCCTTGTAGTCCTCCTGAGTTGCCTGCTCCTCCTTCCAAAGTTCATAAACTGTCCATTTTTTTTCCTGAGTTCCAGCCAAAGTTCACTGTACAGCTAGGTTGGTGGTCTTTTCTGCTGGCTTATCTTTTGGCATGTGGGGATGGCCTGCTTCTGCACCTGTAAGATTTCCTTCTTAAAGAATCTCCAGCCTTCCTAGATTCCTTTGCCCTTCAGGACTGCCTCCCAAGGGCAGTCAAGCAGGGTCCTCCTGTCAGGCAGGGTCCTTAACAGACCTCTACTGAGACAGAAGACCAAAGGACCTCGCTATCATGCCACCCCAGGCTTATCTCCAGCAAGCCTGGTTCTATCCTTTCTCCCTTCAAACCTAGTTTAAAGCTCCTTCAATGAGCCCTGCTAACTCCTGTGTGAAGATCCTTTCCCCTCTTTGAGACAGGTGTACCTCATCTGTCCCAGCAGGCTTGATGTTGTGGAGGCAGACCCATGATCAAAACGCCTAAGATGCTGCTAGTGACACCAGGCTTGGAGCCAGGTATTGATCTGCTGGCTCTTAAATCAGAGTAGAGAATGCTAAACACTGGAATTTTTGGTAGTCTGAGAGTGACTGGCAACTTTCCCTTTGGGAAGGAGCTTGCAGAACATACAAGGCACACAAAAGCGTCAAGTAAATGAAGATTTGTAAATGAGTCTGAACTGGAGTGTGTGCCCAAGAGCTATGTTGTGCTTACAAATTGCTTGGGTTTATATGTAACGAGCTTATTGGGGTGGTGTGATTGGCAATGCAGAAGGTGCTACACCCGCATTTCTAACTTAGATCTTAGATTTGCACTGGGACTGATGCAATGTAATTATTCACTAGCCTTGCAATGAAAAGGGCAACAGAACATTGTTTTACCTCGCTTACATGTGCATCAGCTTCAGGAACTTGTCACAGAATCATAGAAAGGTTTGATTTGGAAGGGACCTTAAAGATCATCTGGTTCCAACCCTGTTGCCATGGGCAGGGACACCTCCCACTAGCTCAGGTTGCTCAGAGCCCCATCCAGCCCAGCCTCCCTTCCAGGGAGGGAACATCAACAACTTCTCTAAGCAACCTGTTCCAGTGTTTCATTGTCCTCACACTACAGAACTTCTTCCTAATATCTAATCTAAATCTACCCTCTTTCAGTTGAAAACTGTTACCCCTTGTCCTATCACTACACTCCATGATAAAGAGTTCCTCCCCACCTTTCCTTTAAGTACTGGAAGGACACCACAAGCTCTCCCCAGAGCCTTCTCTTCCCCAGGCTGAACAATCTCCACTTTCTCAGCCTGTCCTCCCAGGGCAGGTGCTCCAAACCCCTGATCACTTTCACGTCCCTCCTCTGGACTCAATCAAGCAGGTCCATGTCTTACACTGGGCACCCCAGAACTAAACACAGTACTGCAGGTGGGATCTTACAAGAGCAGAGTAGAGGGAGAGAATCACCTCTGATCATGCTTCTTTTGATGCAGCCCAGGATGTGAATCACTTTCTTGGCTGCAAGTACACATTGCTGGCTCACGCTTAGATTTTCTTCCACCAACATTCTCATGTCCTTCTCTGCAGGGCTGCATTTGTGTTTGGGATTCCTCTGACCCAATTGCAGGACCTGGCACTTGGCCTTGTTCAATTTCATGAGGTTTGCACAGGCCCACCTTTCAAACCTGTCTGGATCCCTCTGAATGGGATCAGCGTCGACCAGTGTGTCAACTGCACTACCCAGTTTGGTGTCATTGGCAAACTTGCCGAGGGTCCACTCAAGCCCACTATCCAAAAAGATGTTAAACAATCTCACTATCCACAAAGATGTTAACAGCAGTGGTCCTAATATTGACCCTTGAGAAACACTACTTCTTCCTGGTCTCCACTTAGACATCGAGCCATTGATGGCAACTCTTTGAGTGTAACCAACCAGAAAATTCCTTATCCACTGAGTGGTCCATCCGTCAAATCCATGTGTCCCAATTAGAGACAAGGATGTCATGTAGGACATTTTGTGAGTTCAGGTATATGACATCAGCTGCTCTTCCTTTATCCACCAACATTGTAACCCTATCGTACAAGGCCCCCAAATTTGGTTTGTGCTTAGTGAAGCCATGCTGGCTGTTGCCAATCACCTCATTATTTTCCATGTGCCCTATGATAGTTTCCAGGAGGATCTGCTCCATGGTCTTGCCATGCACCGAGGTGATACTGACTGGCCTGTAGTTCCCCGTGTCCTCTGGGTAAGCCATGAATGGATTTCCTTAGAGAGCAGCTTGATTTATGCAGAGGTAATTTACCTTTGTTCCTTTTACCTGAGCCTACAGAGAAGACTGAAGGTAAGTGCTTATCTAGAAGGGCTGAGTAAGTGGCAGTGGGAGACTGAGTTTTTTTCATGTCATCTTTATTCTCTCATCCTTTCCTAGGTATGAGAGCTCAATGGAGGCAGGGGACTGAGAAGACAGAAGATAAAGGCAACTGAGCAAGAGATAATTTCCAAGAGAAAGAAATAGGGGAGCCTGCACAGAAAGTGAGTTGTTCAAATAGAAATAACTTGTGGCATTGGCTTGCTGCTATGCTTCTTTCCCTTTCTTACAAAAATTGGGTAAGTATGTGTTATGGGGTCCTGGTTTGAGGTGATTGCCCCATATAACAGCAAAGAACCATACAGCCACTCACTTACTCCTCCTCCCACCTCCATCCCCGCAAGGACATGGAGAGAGAAAGTTCAACTAAAAAGGCTTAAGAATTGAGATTAGGACAGAGAGGGTTCATTCACCACTTATGATCATGGGCACATTTGGGGAGAATGCATGAATTTAATTTACCACCACCATTAATTGCCTAGCTCAGAGTAAGATAGTGAGAGGAATACATAAATAAATACAACCTGATCTTAAATACACTCTCCCTATCCCATCTTCCTGACTACCTTCTCCCTGACTTCGGTGCAAAGGGAGGCAGAGCATGGGGAGTGTGGTCTGTCTGGCCATTACTCATTGTCCCTGGCAGTCCCTCCTTCCTGGGAAAGAAGGCTCCTTGCAGTCTTCCCCTGATGCCACGTGGTCTCCATCTCACAGCAAGCAACCCTCTCCCTCCACATCAGTCTGTCCCAAGCAGGGCCATGTGTTGCTTCAGGCATGCCCTCTGCTTCTGCTCGGTCTCCTTCCCCCCTGGTGTAGGGTTCTCCACATACTGCTGCATCGTTTTCACCACCGCTGATCCCCTCAGTGGGCAGGCAATCATCTCCCTGCCATCTCACTCACCACAGGGTTCTGGGAAAATGCTCTGCTCTAGCTCCTTTCTTCCCCACTTTCCTCACCCACAGACTTCCCTTGCTTTCATCTCACCTCCCTGTCCTCCCAAAAGAAAAAACTCCCTAATGCAAAGACAGGGCATAGAGATAGACATAAGGTGAGAAGACAAAAAGAGGTAATAAGACAAAGAGGAAGTGGTCCAATAGGTTCCCCTCTTAAATATCTTGATCGCAGAGGCACTGTTTGGCCTCACCTTGGCCAGAGACGAGTCTGACTATTTTTTAACTGGGTCTTGGGGGAGACTCTTGAAGTTTCACAGGAGTCATCCTCCACAGCTACCAAAACCCTGCCAGACTCAATCCGCTGACAATGGGTTGTGAAGCTAGAAATTTTTGTAATATGGATGGTTTGTACTGGCCCTGAAATAATGCTGATAATGTTAAACTTGTAATAACAATACTTCCTTTTTGAATCCTAAAAAACCATACCTTCACTTAAATCTTTTGTCTCTCTAACCTTAGCAGGTTTGTTATGGCTATAACATGTTGCAGTAATTTGTGTACTGTAAACCTGTGTTTGTGTGTGGAAATAGAAATGCATGCCCAGCATGGACAGTTGGATCCTGGGTTGTGTTTTTGAACTGTGGTACCATCTGTTCAGCTTGATATGGTTTGGAAACAAGCATTTAGTGAGCTGCTGGCATATCCTCTGCTTTCCCAAGGAAGATGCTGAAGACTGCAATATTTAGAGGTTGTCATGAACCATTTTAAGGGAGAAAGAAAGAGAAGAGGGAAACATGATTCTTTATTCAACAATTCCTGAAGGGAGAGAGCAGCTGAGAGGGATTGCAGAAGCTTGGGAAACTAGAAGAAAGTAAAAGATGTAGCTGGTTGGTTTTCTTTCTTTTTGGCAAGATCCTGGTGGCAAGGGGATTGAACACTTGACACATTTCTGTTGATTTGGTTGGATGATATAACAACATCATATGCATTTAGGATAGTAAACCTCTGCAACTGAATGACACTAGGTGTCTGACAAGACTTATGAAACTGAGTCCTAATACCCCATATTATGTGGGATTTCTGTCACTAGCTTTCACCAGGCCAAACCATGGATGGACATCTAGGGAGCAGAACCTGAGTCCCAGGTCCTGGGTGCCTAGTCTATCCAGGAGCAAGGATGTCTTGATTCTGAATTTGGCCTACAAAGGCAATTCTGGTCAGAACCTGAGAGTTTGAACACCAAATGGGATTTCAAAGCTCATGCCATGCCCGTGTTAGTACTGGAGCTGGGAGGTTTGTTGTCAGTAAGGACAGAAATCCACCAGAACTAATGAATCTGACATGTGGTAAAAACAGTTTGTTCAGCTGATTGCTCGCAACTGTTAAATGCTTTCACATACTTTGCTCATCAGCCACAGTATTAGAGTACCAGTGGTCTGTGTCTGAAGTGTGGCTCAGCTGGCATCTTACCCTTACATTTGTTCTTTGTGAAGAAGAAAAATGCTTTTCCTTCTTTACAGGTGGGGAACTGAGAGAGAGTAACTGGTTTCTCAATAGTCTCATAAGAAAGATTGTGGAGACAACTGATTTCTTAGGAAGTTAAGTATTAGTTTTGCAAGTTGGCCGCAGGCCAACTTTCATTTCACAAAGACCAGAGGAACCATACTTGAACAGTAGGGTTACATAGCTTTATGATACACTGATGGGTTTTTTGGAAATGTGGGACACTGATGGTTTCTAGTAACAGAGTTGGCTGGATCGTCTCTATTTTTGTCAGGCCAGAAGTTACTTTCTTTTCTTAAATTCCAGCGTGGGGGGTGGGAGGGAGGGAGAGAGGGAGGAAGGAAGGAGTCACAAACCAAAACAACAAAAAAACTTCCAGTGCATTTAAAAGAACTTAATGTGTTACCAGGGATTTAAAAAAAGCCATCACTCTTCAAGTGGTGTACTTAACTGTCAGAATCAGCATTGAGAATAAGTGTCTTAAGTGACTGTGAAGATGTTGTCTTTTCTAGTAACATGAGTGAGCTTGTTATGTGGTCCTTGCAGACAGAATATGACCGCTTGGACTCTTCTAGCACTTTCTGTTACAGGCAACAGTTTTGCGGAGAAACATATTTGAAAGCTTGTTGTTTTCCCACAAACTATTCATGATTGAAACAATGGACATATATTTTTACTGACAGTGCACTATTGTTGAATTGCATCACTGCTTCTTTTTAAGAGCTCTACTTAAAAGATTCAGAAGTGATATGGAGAAAAAAGATAGGATAATTGGTGTTTTACTCATTTTTTTTTTAATTAAGCCAGACAATAATTATTATTTAAAAATAAAATCAATATATTGGCTTTGAACTAAAATTTTTTTGTTTTCCATTAAGAAGTGCAACTTGTCACCAGAAATTATGCTTTTGGTCTAGTGCTGTACAACGTAAAATGAATAACAAGGAAGATAAATTGATGGCATAATAAAATTAGGTTATGTTATATAAAGGAGGACTGGAAAAACAGAATGGAGCATAATGTTAGAATAAATCACAGCACAGACAAGTTTGATTTCATTTTTTTTCTGGTATTGGCACTTTCTACTTTGAGAATAATGAAAGGAATCTCCTAATGTATACTTAGCATGAAAATTCTGGTGTTGCTTTTAATATCATAATAGAAGTTTACATGGAAATATATAAAACAATTTTATATGCTAATGCCAAGGAAACCTTTCTGTTTAGTCTATTAAGTTTTCACAATCATAGAGGAGCAATAAATGCCTTCTAAACCTGAACAAAGTTGTTTATCTTTTGCTCTGACCAAGGTTCAACTGAGCATGTGCTAGCAATACTTTTGAATTTCTCCTCTAAAAAGGGAGGAGGGAGTAGCTGTATTCATAAGGTTCCCTGGAAATACTGTGTGTGTGTGTTAATGTCAGAAAACCACATCTCATGACAGTGCTAGCTGGGTTGTCTCTCCATGCTTTAAATCACTAGACTTTCACTGAAAGCTTCAGCGATAGATGCAGCTTTTCAGTGTATCTTATTTTCTCACGATTGTTTCTGCTTGGTCAAAAGTAGATCAAAGTTTGAAGAGAAGTAACACGGAAATTTGGGACAGTTGAACAGAGACCACAAAA
Source organism: Apaloderma vittatum (assembly GCF_000703405.1). Lineage (NCBI taxonomy): Eukaryota > Metazoa > Chordata > Aves > Trogoniformes > Trogonidae > Apaloderma > Apaloderma vittatum. Next base: position 49,072 of record NW_009692737.1, read on the forward strand.
AAGAGGCAGAAGTTTCATGGGAACTGCCTTGGCCATGATGTCTGGACACGAAGCTGCAGCAAAAGGTTTGGGGCTGGAACTGAATGTGAAGAATGGGGACGATTTTTTTTTTGTCTCCCAGCTACTCCAGAGAGCAGTGGGAGAAGAGACATTTAGGGAGTACAATAAAGGAAACCCCTAGTAACAAACTGACTCCAGGCAGAAGCAGGACTGAAGTGGACCAGACTGCCTCTCCATAGGCTCTGCTTGCTGATAGATCAGTGCTGGGAGATTACAGGGGGACTCCTGGAGGAAAGGCAGCTTCTCCAGCAAGGAGAGGTTCTCCCTCGACCTATTTTTTTTGCAGATGCATACTGGTACACTGTGTCCTGGGGTGGGGAACTCTGGGAAGATGAACCCTCCAACTTCATACCCCAAGCAATATTTAGGAAAACTTACGTCATGGTGGAAAATGAGATAGCCTGCCCCATGAATTGTCTACTATTTTTTTTGTGGTGATAAAGTTTAACAAAGAAAAGCAAGAGAAGACAGATCCCTTGAGGGTTTGTATATATGATGGGTATGTCTCGTAGCTGAGACAGAGCTGAGTGGTTGCCCTTGGGGCAGAATGAAAGACTACTTCAGATGCTTTGTAGCTCATCCTGTGATATGAATGAGACTCTTAGAAAATTGAGCTCTCTGTTAGACCAGAATACAAGAGCCCTGGTTATTAAGCAGCTGAAGTCAACTGTACAGCTAAAGCTTTAGCAAATGAGCAGTTTAAAATGATTTTATGCACCTAAAGGTAAAATGTGATTCTCCTGATGGAGTGGGTGAAAGGAGAACAAATAGGCTTGCAAGTTTACCATCAATGTGGTAATTGTTTTAGTTGCCTGCTCTGGGGTGAAGGACACTGACAAATGAATTGCAGACATTGTCATCTGTCTGAAGCTCTCAGACTCTGATTTAGTCTGAAAGAGCTTGTCAGTTTAAAATTTTATGTGATCGTAATGGTTGTGAGGCAGAAATTGAATGGATTGCGTAGAAAAAACATCCCCCTATTTAAATGTGAATCCTAGCTCTAGGAAGGCAGCTTTCTATAAAGTTTTAAATAGTATCTCAAGATTTGTAACAGAGATGTTACGTGACACACATGATTATTTTCGCCTTTGATCTCTGGTTTGCTGTTTTGATTTGGGCTGAAGGTCCAAAATGCAGCTCGATCTGGATTTCATATTCTGTGTTTCAGGGGCACTGAAGTCTGAGACTTGCCTGATCAACAAATAGGGGTCACCAGCTTCCCATTTAAAAAAAACTCAAGTTACTCAAGTTTCTGTCCAGTTATCCGCAATTTAATTTGTTGCATCTGATTACTCTTTTATGCTGACAATTCTGATGGCTTCATTAAGTCACGTGTGCCACTTAAGTCTGAGCATCCAAGGTATTGTGTTATCAGTTACGAGGCTGTTCAGACTGAATAGAAGCTGTCACTTAAAATCCCAGTAGACATGTGATTTTGGTTCAATCATTCCACTCAACTCACAAAGGAAGGGTGGTTTTATTTGTTTAAAAG
>NW_009692737.1:50646-79826 GCF_000703405.1 Apaloderma vittatum
ATCTGTAGTCTAAAAATAGCTAGACTTTCAAATCTTTAAGCTGCTTCAAGCTGTAATGAGGCAGAGTCTGCAGGTAATGTATTTCACAAGGAGTTGGGTTCTATTTACCTTTCTGTCTTAGTTATGTAACTGTTTTTCATCACCTTGTTTTCTTAGTGCTTGCTGTCTGGTTACTGCTCTACTCTAAGTCAGTTATAGGATAAAAGTTAAGACAAAAGGCAGAACTTTTAAGGCAGGTAGGTCCTGCAGGCTGTATTTGCTCTGTAGTAAGACAAATATCCTATTGATGTTCTAGCTGATGTTCTAGTTTTGCTGAAATAAGTATCATAGGATTTGGGTATTACAGGTGTCAAATTAGAGACGTGTGAAAAATATTGAATGGTATGACATTGGAGGAATATTTTCTCAGAATATGTCAAAATAGGCAAAAAAGTGTTCCCTTTGGTAGGGCTTACCAGTTAGAGGGAAGCAGAAACTACTCATGTCGGAAGAATAATAGTAAGTTTGTCAGAAGTTGCTAAGAACCTCACACTTCAGCTTATTTATTTAGGTAGCTAGCAGTCCTACACAGTCATCTATAGAAAAAGCCTAACAAAATCGGCTAGTTTAATGGGTTTTATATCTAATCCTTCCATCCTATCACGTCCTTTCCTTTGCCAGATCAATAAGGAGTATTACATGGTGTTTTCTTTAGCTTACTCGGTCCAGTTTTAAATGCTCAAGGCATGGGACTGTGTACTAATTTACCCGCAGGCAGCATCTGGCAAGTGTGTGAGAAGATGGTATGCATATCTTTGTCTTGTCATTTAATCTGAAAGTTGAAAACCAACGCTGCTTATGTTATCTTGTGCTTTTCTGTATTCCTTATTCATAGTGGTATAGTAATATTATCATACGTGCTGAATATGAGCATGCCTTTAACAGTTGGAATATGTCCATTTTACTCTTTAAAGAAAAAAACCACTTCAATACTTTCATTCCCCATTTTGAGGGAAGGATTTGAATTTAGCAGTAGAAAACAGACTATCTAGTTTTACCTGTCTCCAGATAAGAGTATTGATTAGTTTCATTAATATGTCTAACCCCAGAGTATTCAAATTCAAGTCTTTGGCAAATCCTGTTGTACTAATCCTAAAGCTCTGGCCACACGGTTGAACACTACTAGCTGAGAAATGGAAAACAGCCTAGTTATCAAAATCAAGAATCTGTCTGGAGTGAGCTTCCATCAAAAGGTAAGGGTTGAAAAGCATGTTAGGCCGAAAACCTAAAAATTACTTTAATTTCAGATATGCTTCTGGTGATTTCTTTTTCTCTTATGGCCCTACCTAGTGCCAGAACTGACACTTCTTTACATTACAAGGAGTTTGAAAGAGAAGCCCAAATCTGTGTTGCCTGGATAGCCTGGGAGGCAGGCTACTATCCTCTATGAATTCCACAAGCTCAGGTTTGTTTTACGGCCAAACCAGAATTTTGGAGCTTCAGGCTATTCTGTTTTCATACCTGCTGCTCACTCTGTGCCTGTTTCTAACAATCATAGAATCACTTTATATCAAATGAGTCAATTGTGCAGTTCTTGAAAAGCTGGAAATGTTACTTACTCACCTGTGCAAAGACTGTCTGAGCTGAGACTTGCAGAGGTGAAGTCATTGGCTCAGTGACTGATTCTGAATGCCTTAAATAACCTTCTCACCTCTGTAGTTTGCTTACAGTTGATCATGCTCAAAAAGAGCTACATAAACTTTTTTTTCAAAGTTAAAGTTCAAGAATATTTACACATTTGTTTCATATACTATAGCCACAGATAGGGAGGAGCTGTGCTGTTGGGAGGTGAAAACACTTCACTCTTTACAGAATCATAGAATTGTTGAGGCTGGAAAAGACCTCTGAGATCATCTAGTCCAGCCTATGTCCCAACACCACCGCATTGGCCAGACCATAGCACTCAGTGCTACACCCAGCCTCTCCTTAAACACCTCCAGGGACGGTGACTCCACCACTTCCCTGGGCAGTGCATCCCAATGCCTGAGCACCCTCCCCATGAGGAAGTGTTTCCTGAGATCCAACCTAAACCTCCCCTGACGCCGTTTCAGACCATGCCCTCTCGTCCTGTTGCCCGGCAGAAGAGCCTGACCTCCACCTGACTACAACTTCCCTTCAGGTAGTTCTAGAGAGTGATAAGGTCCCCCCTGGGTCTCCTCTTATCCAGGCTAAACAACCCCAGCTCCCCAAGGCTCTTCCCATAGGACTTTCCCTCTAGTCCCTTCCCCAGCCTCGTTGCTCTCCTCTGGACCCGCTTCAGCACCTCAAGGTCTTTCTTGCAGTGAAGGGCCCAGACGTGCACACAGCACTCTAGGTGAGGCCTCACCAGTGCTGAGTACAGGGGCAGAATTACATCCCTGCTCCTGCTGTTCACACCATTCCTGACACAAGCCAGGATGCCATTGGCCTTCGGGCTACCTGGGCACACTGCTGGCTCATGTTCAGTCGGTTGTCAACCAGTACTCCCAGGTCCCTCTCTGCTGGGCTGCTTTCCAGCTACTCCTCCCCCAGCCTGTAGCGCTGCAACCATAGTTAACCATTCAGAAAATACTGTGGTTTTTAGGGAACTTGAAGGATCCTTTTGCTTGCTAGACTCTAGTCACAATGCTTCAATACCCTGTGGCATAAGAGTAGCAATGACTACTTATCAAAGGTGAGACAAAACCAGAGCTCATTGGAGACTACTGAAGATTGGCATCAACAGATTTACCCAAGATGTAAGAGTGTGCCATAATGCTTTACAGCTGGTCATTCAGCACTGCATTGCTCTGAACATTATAGGATATCTGTGTCTTCATGTTGCCTTTGGCTTCATCTGAAAGACCTGGTTATGCCTTACAGTATGGTTCATGTTTGTCATAGCTTGCTCCTGGTGTATTTAGAGGTAGAGTTTGGTGTTGTGAGTGTTTCACTTTCATAAAGAATCAATGCTTGCTTGTAAGAAGGTACTATCTTATGTGATGGCAAGAAATAAACCCGAGATACACTTCTATGGCTCTGACCAAAAATTAAAGTTGTGTAAGAAAATCAGTGTTTTATTCAACTAGGCTTTTAATCTTCCAACTTCCTTACTTGCCTTCGGATTTCAGAGTCACTGTTTTTTATTTAGGCAATTAAACTCAGGTTCTATGGGAGATCTTCTGAGTAAAAAATACTTGATCATTTGCAGGAAGTAAAGACAACAGAGCTAGATTACTCTTAGTCCTACAGCAGTGAAAGGGCAAAAGGCAATGGCCACAGACAGAAAACCAAGAAAATCTGTTATAAGAATTCTTTCTTCTGTGAAACTAGCCAAGTAGGATCAGAGGTTGCTCAGACAGGCTGTGAAATCTCCAAAACAGTGTTTGGAAAGTTCTAATAAATTATAGCGGTTGAGTGGGTAGACTGTAAGCAAGCAGAGTACAGTGCAACACTTGTAGCAGTGCTGTGTTCTGTAAATATAAACTCCTGCAAACAATTTGATTTGCGTCTGTGGGGAGAATATAACTGTACCAATAAAGGCCACTGGAGAGTTGATGCCTTTTTACCTGAAAATCCTAATGGAGTTAAAATTCCCGTAACAATGGCTTGCAACTTGCTTAACTTCATCTGTCTCTAGGCTTTAACTCTGAAGGTTAAAATTAACATTGATAGGTCGTTTGCTTCATTTGCAATGTGTGGGTATTAAGATGTGTAGGTATTAAAAGATACTTAAAATTGTTGCTTCTTATCAATGCTAGCAGAAGGCTGTGTGTTGTTGTGACAGTGATTTTTGTCCTGCTGCAATTAAAGTGACGAGCCTTAGTTTAGTGGCTAACAGAATCAACAAGTACACGGTTCATGGTTTACTGTGGAGTGGAATTTAAATTACATTGGAATAGAAACAACCTCAAAAGAGAAAGGCATTTTGATTGTTAGCTGTTATGTATCACTATTAGACTAGTATAACAGTGATATTCCCATATCCTATAGAGAGTTTTCCTTATGTTCGCTTGTTTTTTTAAAGAGTACAGTGAGAGAAATAAATGTTTCTAAGAGTTCACAACTGTGTGCCTACTACATGAAAGACTAACACTGCCTATAATGTAAAGTGGAACTTAGGCGTCTGTGTGCTTTGTAAAATAAGTGAGAAAAACAAAAGTAATGAAAAGTGATACTTTTGTATCTGCTCCAGGTGAAGTGAGGTGGAGGTTAGGTTTGATTCTGAGAAAATTTTTGACAGACTTGGTAAATTATTGCAGCTGTGTGTACTTCATTTAGCATATTGTTATATATAGTCTGTTAGGGACTAAGCTATTGGTAAGAATTTTAGTGTCTGAGAGTTGGAGTTGTTTCTTAGTGTGGATAAAGAAAGCCTTTGCCTTTACAGAACACCACATGGGGCTGTCGTTTTCTGTATTAATGCCTGTTACCATGAGAATTGCTCTGGCAGAGAACTCGTAATTAATGTAATGTGCTATGGTATTTGACTATGGCAAGGCTCAATTGAAGGTGCTCTGGCAGCACAGAATTATCTGTTTCTCTGAGTTCATTTTATTACTTCAAAATGTTGTTTTTAAGCTTGTTACTTTTTGGGATTAAATTACTACAATACAGCTGAATATTTGGGAACATTTTTAGCAGCCACCTGCAAGATATAGTATAATGTCAAAAGCAGTCTTAAGCTACTTAGTTTTCAGAAGTCAGTAGACAGCTTTTAAGGGAAATGGATGAGCTTTACTTTTCTTAGAAAAGCAGCAGAAAAGGGTCACAAACCTGGCCATAAGTAGCATGAAAGTTATGTGTACACAGCTAAGTTATTATAATTTCCAAGGAAAAATTTTATGAAATGGTTTATAAAGAGTTTTTTTTAAGAGATAAATTCAGGACACATAAAATTCTATTTTGAAATAAGCAGAAGTTAATATTTTCAGAAAAATGAAATCCCTAATTAAACTTAAGCAGTTACTTCAAATTATAAACAGAAAGTGTGCTTGCAAAGGAGATTGACCATATGACATGAGGCAGGTGGAAGAAACTCTATTAGGCAGGGGTAAGATGAGAGAGAACTGAAATTCTGAACAACCAGCTGTGTGTATTTACTAGTGTTTTGTTTGTAATAGCTACCTCATTCTGTTACGAATTGTCTTAAAGATATCTTATCTGATGTTTTCAGAGCCACAGATGGTAGGAGGAAACATGCAACTAGAGTTGTGTGAAAAGTTGCCCCAAAAAGCAAATTGCAGAAAGAATCACACTATGTTTCAAAGAGTGTGAAGTGGATTAGTGGTCTGAAAGTCAACATTAAATATTCATAGTTCCATAAAATAAGACTGAAAGTTAAATTGGTTCACAGCTGTTGCAGCTCTTTCACGTATTCCTAAAGCCTGCAGGATACCTTCTTTTCACTTGGATAGCTGTGGCTGTCAAGAAACCTTACTGCTCTTTCTTCAGGGTGAAAACATGACTCTCTAGGGGGTCATGTTTTGTGTTTAGGTCTCTACATAAACAGGTTGATTTTCTTCAAAACTGGGAACACTGAAACTTCTTTAAATCTGAGATTTTATATGGCATCCCTTTGGAATATAATTAGTGGAAGGGGTTCATACCAGGAGCAGTATAAGCCTCACAAACCAGGAATAAGACAGCCTACAAAGTAAGTTAAAGTAGAGTCTCCTGTGTGGTTGCTGTATTTCTATCCAGAAATCCAAGCTATTAATTTTGAACTGCCTAGCAGTATAGATTTGTAAGCTTGCTGTCACTTAAGAGATGCTCTTCTGTCAGACAGTTACAGAGAAAACTTTTTGTGTAGAAAGAGTTTTCTGTTACCTAAGTTATGAGCATTTAGTCTCAGAAACTAAACCTTCCTGAGCACAGGACCCAATCCTTTCCACTGCAGTTTCTGTGGAAGTATTGGTTCTAAAAAATTGCATCTCTTGGGTTTCTCTCAGCCAACCCTGCTAACCCTGTCTGTATCAGCTTAGAATCATAGAATGTTTTGGGTTGGAAGGGACCTTTAGAGGTCACCTAGTCCAACCCCCCTGCAGTGAGTGTCTTTAACTAGATCAGACTGCCCAGAGCCCCATCAAGCCTAACCTTGAACGTCCCCAGGGATGAGGCCCTCACCATCTCTCTGGGCAAGCTCTTCCAGTGTTTCACCACCCTCATTGTAAAAAATTTCTTCCTTATATCCAATCTAAATCTGCTCTCTTTTAGTTTAAAACCATTACCCCTTGTTTGTGGGGGACGGCAGCTGGACTGCTGGTAACCTGGCATTGGTTGAAGACATTGACCTTGACAAATTCCCAGTGTACCCTTAAGATGGGAAGTTGTGTGTACTGAGTTTGGACATGTTTGCGGAATTTTCTCCCTCAAGATCCGGGGGGACGAGCCCAGCCAGAAGCTGCTAATTGTTAACCAATTAGAATGTGAAAAACAAGTGTTTGACCTATAAGCAAAGGCCACGGTACCTTCTTCTAGTACCTTCGACTGTGTGTAAAAGGCACACCCTTTGTGTAATAAAGTAGCCATTTTTGAGCCATTTTAATACCACTCAGATGTGTCATGTCCGTCTCTACACCGACACTTGTTCTGTCACAACAGGCCTTGATAAAACAATTGCACCCAGGCTAGCAATGGATTGGCAGTTAAAGCAGCTGGAAGAATGGGCCAAATGAAATTTGGAATAACAAAATTCCCCGATAAGCAGAGCCATTGTGCTGGTTTATCACTAAATCCAACAGTGACAGCTGTACTAGATGGGCTGTAAAGGTAAGCATCTGAATAGCATAACTTCTGCTTTATTGGTCTTCTGCTTCAGTGATATTTTAAGTTTTATGATGGATAAAGACGTTTCTGGCATTGGCTGAAAGGAATTATCCTTTTAGCTCTCTCAATTACTTGTTGCTTTTAATGCAAACACAAAAGATAAGATGTGTTTTGAGCTGATTTTTTTTTTTAAAGGCACTGAGAAAATTGATAAATGCCTCTGTTATGTTTTTGTTAATCCATGTGAGTGCATAGATGATATATACCATATAATCATCCTATTAGGTAAAACATGGAATGATGCAAAGACGGAAAGAAAACATTACACTCTTTTAGATCTGGTATTACTTAGATATGGTAATACTCAGATTCTAGCTTGGTAATGACTCAGAGGCATTTATGTTCTGATGATTTGTTTTACAGCAGCTTCTGCCAGACACAGGTGAAGATGTCCAAGAGGAGGTATCTTTCAGCTTATTGTGAGCAATATAGCCAGAGCTTGTCTGAAGGAATAAGTTATATAACAAAGAAGGTACTTTGCTTTTTCTGTCAAGTAATTCTTCTGAAGTCATTGTCATGGAACTCGTTTGAATTTCAAATGTCTTCCTTTAGAAAATGGTTAGCATCTCACAGGTCAGCCTTCTTCTGGGGTTAAAGTGGGACAATTAAGAAAATGGTGACCTAGGGTTCACTGGTGCAGACCATGTGGGCAGCTGCCTACTTTAAGTGAGAGAAGATAAACATGGCTTGTGTTTGCAAACTAAACATATGCAGGTGCTCTAGAATTCATAGTGTTGCGGGTGATGGATTTCAAGGGTATGAAGAAGACTGTTAACATTAGAAGGACGCTAAAAAATGAGGGGGGAGAGATCAGCGTATGCAAGTGCTCACTTTACTTGCCAGGTTTGGTATTGTTAAAAAGATTACAATCATCTCTTTCCTTTGATTCTAAATAAGGATTAGGAGAACATATTGGGGACCGGTTAGCTCATTCAGTTGAGGGTAGTGTTAACAATGCCAAGGTCACAGTTTTGATTCCCGTTCGGTCCCCATGTGTTGCCTGATCTAGTCAAGAGGTGCCGTCCCTGGTGACAGGGAGGCTGGATTAAAATGATCTCTAAGGTCCCTTCCAGCCTATGCCATTCTATGATTCTATGATTTTTATTTCTTTTACATTACAGGACTTGTGACAACTTTGAAGGGATCTATCTGATCAATGAGACTGGGATTTTAGACAGACTTTTCCAGATAGGGGGCACGATTCACTTGTTTGATTGCCCTTAGACTACTGTGCTCCTGGTTTGTGACTCCTAGTTTTAACCAGCTAAGAAGCTGATGATAAATTGCAAAAAGGAGAATGTAAAAGGGCTGAGAAATTAAGCTAAAGCACAGATGTAAAGAGGAGGTTCACCTTTCTAGCTGGAAGTCCCCTTTTTCCGTGTTTTATTTTTTATTTCTGTCAACTCAGAACTAAGCTCTCCCCTCTAGCATCTGTTCTCCGGAGGCCTTGCTGTAGAGAAAACTTGTTTATGTTAAGTTATTACCTCTGAAACTGGCAATTCTATGTTCCCATTACTGTTCATGTTTCTTGTGTGTGTCTATATATATGTAAGAAGCAAGAAAATGTTCTCTTCATACTGTTTTTAGTTGTTGCCCATTCATGCTTTTGAATGCTGTAAGTTAAGTAGTGGAATGCTCTGGTGTTCCTCAAGGTCTGTTAAAGAGCCCTAAGACAACATATTCCTCCTTCACAGTACTTCACCAGTGATCTTGAGATATATACTTATAGAAAAATAATCTCTTGATATATGTATATAAAATTACTTGAGAAATGAGGCTGATGTACTTCATAATGTGGCATGATCCCCCAGGAGTGTATTTCCACTCTTAGGAAGTTGTACCAATTTAGGAGTTTGGCAACTGTAGCACTAGATTGGTTCTGAGGCTGTAAGATCCACAAATCCAGCTCAGTCCCGGCCTAGCTCTCTGAGATACTTGAATAACACACCATTATGCCTGCAAATTGTTGCTTGTCTACTTGGCTTGTGTCAGAACCGATGGTTGGCTCACTCAGGTGGGGAAAACTAAACACGCTCAGAAATAATTTTGTGTGATCTTGCATTACTAGCTCAAATGATGAAGTTACTGGCAATACAAAAAGATCCAGTTATTAATTTCATTGTGATAATACATTTATTAGTCTTACATCTCAAACACTTTGAATTAAATTGAGATTAGAGAGCACTGTCAGCAAGTTTGCTGGTGACACTAAGTTGGGAGGAGTAGTTGACACACCAGAAGGCTGTGCAGCCATTCAAAGAGACTTAGACAGGCTAGAGGGATGGGCGGGGAGAAATTTTATGAAGTTTAACAAGGGCAAGTGTAGAGTTTTGCACTTGGGAAAGAACAACCCCATGTGCCAGGATAGGTTGGGGACTGACCTGCTGGAGAGAAGTGTAGGAGAAAGGGACCTGGGTGTTCCAGTGGACAGCAGGATGACCATGAGCCAGCAATGTGCCCTCGTGGCCAAGAAGGCCAATGGCATCCTGGGGTGTATTAGAAGGGGAGTAGCTAGTAGGTTGAGAGAGGTCCTCCTGCCCCTCTACTCTGCCCTGGTGAGGCCACATCTGGAATATTGTGTCCAGTTCTGGGCCCCTCAGCTCAAGAGAGACAGGGAACTGCTCGAGAGATTCCAGCACAGAGCCACAAAGAATGGAACATCTCCCTTATGAGGAGAGGCTGAAGGAGCTGGGTCTCTTTAGCCTGGAGAAGAGGAGGCTGAGGGGTGACCTCATAAATGTTTATAAATACATCAAGGGGGATTTTCAGGAGGACGGTGTCAAGCTCTATTCAGTGACGTCCAATGACAGACAGGGGGCAATGGGTACAAGCTGGAACATAGGAAGTTCCATAAAAATATTATAAAAAACTTTTTCACTGTGAGGGTGACAGAGCACTGACACAGGCTGCCCAGGGAAGTTGTGGAGTCTCCTTCTCTGGAGACATTCAAAACCCACCTGGATGAGTACCTGTGCAATCTACTGTAGGTGATCCTGCTCTGGCAGGGAGGCTGGACTAGATGATCTTTTGAGGTCCCTTCCAACCCCTGACACTCTGTGATTCTGTGATTCTGTGAAATTTCAAATAGAAAGATGTTTTGTTTTAAACGTCTTCATTCGTTAACCACTTTCAGTTATTTTAACCTTCCTGTATAAAATTTAATTAGTTGAATGTCCAGCAAAATCAACAGTTCTGCATACAGTTATTTGCTCATTTAACATGTTCCTCAGTGGATTTTTTTGTCCACTCTTTGAGTTGGTATTTCAGCTTTGATGTGCTGTTCATATCAGTTCTGTCTGACCAGGATATGATGACTGTGAATTTAACCAAAGAAGTAAAGTGTCAGGGAAAACCCTGGTTCAGTAGTTTAAGCACAGGACCAGTAGCAGGCTCTGCTGAATTCCAGGCTGCAATGCAGTGCAGGTGTTACTATAGCAACTTTTTAAAAATCAAAAAAGTATGTGGGTGCACAAACTTCCCCAGTAGAGACCTGGGAGATAATTAGTTCTGTCCATGTGAATAGAGGTTCTGAGCTATATCACAACTCGGCTTCTCACTGAAAGCCAGGGGAATTAGTGGCTAAATTAGCATCTGAAAAGTTAATTAGTTAATAACACTTATTTTCTGAGCAGTTACTGCGGGTGGATTAAATACTACGTGTAAGGGTGGCATGATCTGTCTTAAACTATAATCACAGTGCGGAAATAAAGTATTTATGGGCATGACCTGAGGATTTAATTGTGAAAGTGTTTCTGTATTCCAAATTGTTTCTATTCAAAACATGTTTCATGAAAACTTCCTGAGGTGGCAGCTGTTAAGGGAAGGACAAATGCTTCCAAACCTGTGCTATGCAAGAGGTTCATGCACTGCCCAGGCTGGCTTTCCGTCAATTTTCAGTGTGGTCTGAAGCAGACTTGACACAGGATATGGATGGTTGATGGGAAAGGGCAGCACATCTGTCTTCCACTGATTTTAACCCTTCAAGCTGCTTGTTTTCAGTGCAATATGAGAATCCTGGCAGACCAACTCTGTGTTTGCTTTCCCAGAACACAGGAAGGCTAGCTCCCTGGCAACCGTTATGGTTTCATTAAGATTTGATGTTTTTATGGGGTAGAACATTTTGTACCAGTTTCACTGCCACTTGACACCCTAGCGATGAGATCATTAACATCCAATTCTGTTTGTATATATTTATGTCCTGTCCTAAACTGGGATTGCAAGGATTAATTCTTCCAATGTAGTGGCTGGCTGTCAAGAAACTCCTTTGGAAAAGAGCACCATTGTAAACATTCCCACAAACCTTCTCATGCGCCCTCTCCATGCAGTGCTCTCTGAAGGCTCTCTCTAAAGCAGGCATAACTGATATTGGAATAAAAACTGGACTCTTCCCTGGTACTTCAAGTTGATTTACTGTAGTGTCCCTCCTAAATAGAGATCAGACCAAGTGAAATCCAGAGAGGGACTATTAATGACACTTTCTAGGAGAAAGCAGAAGAGAACAGAGGAGACAAAAGGACACAAATTCCCCTTATATGAACTATTTGTCAGGCCAATGAATGAAAATGGTTGATGATGTGTCACGAGGCTCAGTAATGAATGATATGTTTACCTGTTCTTCCACCTTTCTGGAATGGCTTCATGGTACAGCTACCGTAGAGACACCCTCTGTCTAGACAACTAGAGAGACTGTAAAAAATGAGTCACATTTCAGAAGTTACCTCTGCAAATCCTGTGAGAGATAGTTTATAGGGCTTCAGGCTGATGAGCTCATTAGGTGAAGAGCTGGAGGACTGGAGATGGCTGCTACCCTCTGTTTGCTGGTCACCTCTAGTGTATTCTCTGACCATTTATTTTCCCCTTCATGCCTGCCACGTGAAACATCAAGGGAAGACTTCAAAGTTCAGCACTTTTTTGAGTATGCTGATGCAAAGATGTTTGACCACTATATGTTGCCTATTGAAATATTCTCTGTGCTGGTTCTGGGACTTGTGTTTATGCTTGTATTCCAGTTCCAGTTGCTGGAAAGTGAAAGAAGCTCTGAAATTAAGAAAATGAAATTATGCACAGTGCCCTTCAGGTACTGATATCTTTTTAGGTTAGGTAAGAGCAGGTTACAGAAAGGAAGGAGATTTAAGGTTAGGGTATTTCAGATTATACCGCCTGACTCTGGATTAAGAGTCTTATGCATGTTTTGGTGAAAGATTCAAGCATTGCTGTTCCTTTACTAATTAGTTTCTGAGTACTCTGTACCAGTTATGTGTACTTTATTTCGTGTCAATTCACAGGTAAGGTTTGTTTGTGTCCATACTCATGCTTGCTCTGTGTCATCATTTTTGTACAGTTAAAGGAATGAACTTGTTTGCACATTCCTAGTTAAGTGTAAAAAATATTTTCCCATTAGTATAATCTTCCTGGCAAATATTTATGTGAAAAGGACCTGCTGTAGAAACTGTTCGGTGTGTTTGGGATGATCTTACTTTGAAATCCCTTGTGTTGCTGACAAAAAAAGTTTCAGTATCAGTCACTGCCTAGAAGGCCTGCAGAAATAGAAGTTTCACCTAGCTGTCTGTGATATAGATAAATACCACTGTACTCCCTAAAATGTTCTTAAGGATGAGGCTAAAATTAAGGCCACATTTTCAACAGCATCTGAAGAAACCTTATGACCTGTTTGAGTAACCAGGATATGTTTCTTGGTTTTGCATGTGCAAGTTACGTCTTGCATTGCAAGGATTTAGTAACTGGGAAAATTTAGCATTGATTTCTTGGGATAGAAACAATTCTGCCAGGTTAAATTGTTATATGCTAATTTTACTAATATAAGCACTACTGTAACAATAATGTAAGTATGTGATACTATGACTATATCTGAAAACTTCTAGCATATTATGGTCATGCTTTTGTTTTCGTTTTGTCAAGTAACAACAGTATACTGAGGGAAGATTACATTTTCCCTGAGATCTTGAATGCGGTTTTATATCCCTGTCTTCCTTTTTTTTTTTTATCTAAGGTCTGTAAGGGGTCGTTGGATATGATGGCTGGGAACAAATGAAAATGTGCTAATGCAGAAAGCTGTAACGTCATAACTGAGCATCTGTTGCTGTAATGCATGAATTTTTGGTATTCTGGGAGCTGGGACATGGATTGTTATTAGCTCCTTTCCGAGGTTATTTCAGAAGCGCATAGAGCAGCTAGCAAGATCTGGGGCAAGTTTAACCCTCTAGTGTCTTCTATGTGCATATGTTTCATTAAAAATTAAGCATGGATCAAGAAGCTGGCTTTCTCAGCTTAAGTTCTTTCTTTCCTGTAAGTTACGCTTGACTACAATACTAAATCCCTTGGTCACCATCTGAATGAGTTACATAATATAGGACATGGAAAAGCAGAAAGCAGAAACTTGAAATAGGTTTTGATGGGGTTGAGTGATTGCTTTTGGAACTGAAGAGCTGAGCAGAACAGGGCAAAATAGTATAATCTGTTTATTGGGAGCTGATATTAAAGTAGAGCCAGACATTAACTGCCTTAATAATGAGCTGTAGGATGTAAGGGGATGTTCTTTCATGAGTAATCACTGTGCTATCCATCTAGGTAACTGAGGTTACAGTTTGCCATTATTCCCTCAACAGGTTTACTGCACAACTAGACACTGGCACCTAATAAATTGTAGACAATATCATATTTCTTCCTTCACATTTGATCTGAGGTTCTTAGCTGTTTGGTACAAGTGTTTAGACTCAGTATGGTAAAATAATAGCAGAAGAAAATATTATTCATATGGGAAATAAAGTTCCACTGTTACATAACATGCTGTTTTACCCTCCTTGTTCCTCTACAATTCAGACATGGTTGTAGGGTTACTTTTTGAAAACCTACAGTGTGAAGTCATGGAGACAGATGAGCATGTCAAGTGAAATGCAGAAAGGAATAAGATTTTCCTTGGCTTCTTAAGACCTTACGCTTCATAGCATCTGTGAAACTCGAAATTTATCACTTTTACAAAATATGTTTGGAAAGTAGTTAAAGAATATACTGACCGGGCGATCATGCTTTATTTTCCTAAACGTATATTGAGTTCATCACTGAATGACTGCTAGTAGTTGAGCTATAACAAAAATATTTTAAAAGTTATTTAAATAATGAATTATTTGAGTTTTGAAGGTTTTGGAGGTACTTGATTTTTTTAATTTTAGATTTCTTACAATGACTTAAGATTTTACATACAAGATATGATCTTCTTTAACCTCAAAGTAATCAAAGTGAATGCAGAGAAATGGTGCTTCCCATTTTTGTGGCATATTATTATCAAGGCAGTGAAAAATGGATGTGTACTTAGTGGTACACTAAGGCTGCTTACTGCGCTTAGCAAAGAGGTTGCTCATGGATGGCCTCTCTTTGTTGCCCTCTCAGATGGCTTGTGACGGTTAAGTATGCATGAGGTGATCATGAGGTTACAAGAAAATCTTAACATGTGAGCAAATCAAGGTGTCCAGGTGTATACAGAAGTTAAGAATCACTATAAAAGAGGAGAGGCAGTCTTTCAGCAGTGTCATAGAGTGCATAGCTTTTATCGCTGCTTATTACATAACATCTTCTGTTGTCTAATTTGGTTTGATGGCACAGTTTCAGTAGGGCTTACAATATGCTTCTGAGGCATATTGTTACAGAAATGGCATCATAGTCTTCAGTTTGTAATAAATTGCTATTTAATGCACTTTATGAAAGTGCACTTCACACTGTTCATCCTCCAGTTGAATCATATGGAATATGATCTTACTTGCAATGTGATATTTATTTTTTTAATTCTTAGATAAGTTTTTTTCTGATAGTAGCTGTCTGAAATGTTACTTGAAGGAGGGGAATGAATTTGGCTGGTAATTAATCTGTTAGCTGCTCATCTTGCACCTCTTACAGAAATCAAGACTAATTTCCTCTATAGATGTTCCATAAACACAACACTGGCCATAGCAGAGGCCAATTCCCTAACGACCTTTCATTCCACTTGTCCTAGAGGCATTCCAGTACCTGATTGAAGGACTTAGACCCCACTGTTATTCATTTCCCTTGTGTCTCTGTTGAGATCAGTGTTGATGAATAAGAAGCATGAGAATAGTGTAGAGTTGCAAATATTTTTACAGTAGCACTTCTTATTTTGCACTCTTTCTCTCTCTAGAAGAGTAAGTTCCTTTTTGTGATGTGTATAGAAGTGTCACATGTTCATTTTATGTCAGGAGCTTATTCTCACCTAGATACCTGTGCTTGACTTGTAGATATGAGGAACTGGAGCCCCGCACGAGGAATAACTTGAAAGAGTAAATCAAACTGTTCAGTCAGTCGAGGTTTCTAAAGTAAACTGAAACATGATGATGGTTCTCTTGTGTAGGTTTGTTGGCTGCATATTTTTTTTGCTGCTATAGGCTCTGTTTCTCCCTCCTTTCCCTGTTCCGAAACCTTAGAGATTGCCTCCAAGTGTTTTTTTCACTAGTAAATAATAGGTTTTTTTGAGAAAAAAAAAGATGAAACACAGTTCCTGTGGGTTTTAATCCTGCCCCTGCCACAAGGGAAATATAAGCAAAACATGCATTTTCAGGACACATAGATGTGGAAATTGTTGGTGTGCAGTGTCCATTATCTCATGCAATGAACAACTCTGTTTCTTCAGCCTTCCATTTTTCCTTAGGGAGTCTTGGGTCTCCCTTGGCAGAATCAAACAGGTAAAAGTGTAAAAGTTCTGCATTTGTACTCTTCTATAAATCTGGAACTAAAGCAAATGCTAGATTATTGACATGTCTCAGAATAAATTTACATTTTTGACTTAATGCCACGCTTATTGATGTAGAAGTTTTTCCAGGGAATCGTCCATGATTTAAAAGTGACATGAAGATGTACTTGATTGCTTTCTGTATGAATATGATAGAAAAAGGAGAGCTTTTGCTTGCTAAAGGCCAGATTATATTAAAAGGATACACAATTCTGGGGGAATTCTTCTTGCACATATGCACTTCACTGAGTTTACTGCTCAGTAAACAGCTCATGTACTGTGTCTAGAAGTGTCTTAAAAGCCAACAAGGTAACATTTTCTGCTAAGTATATTGCAATATTTTTAGTAGTTCCTTTTCAGCAACCTGCTTGCACTTACCATACTGTTACAACTCTGAGGCATTATTGTAAAGCAATCTCTCTAGTAATACCTAAAGTATTTATTCTCTCTTGATCAACTTTTCCTTTCATTTTGCCTGTGAAAAACTATAACCCATCCTCACCTTAAAGGGCTAACAGGAGCCAGGCTACCAGTATATTAATAGAGTGCTCTCCCCTTCAACATCCTTTATATAATTTGCTTCACACATGTAATTTTCCTTTCACCATTACTTGCATGCACACAGAATTCTGTAAGCAACTAACAGCTGTTATTTTCAGACCCTGAAAGGCTTCACCATTCACACATCATTGTTTGGTGATTGACACGATAATGTCACGGTTTCAGAGCAGCTAACTTGGTAAGCACCTTTTTTCGTGAGAGAGGTGAGTACAAAGACGGTGTTTTGTTAAACTCTTCGAGAACACCTGGGATTACTTTTATATGTATTTATATTTATATTTATATGTATTTTATATGTATTGGGCATGTTTCTTCTGTATTGATAAACCTGAGTGCAAGCTTTTGTATGTGGTCTTGGCATAAACTCACCTTTGCCAAGCTACCTGGGATTTTGGGGATGTGTCTTGGATTTGAACTGTAAATGTCTGTATGTGACATCGACGCAGAAATTACCGAGGGCCTTCTTAACTCCCCAGCCTTATGGGATGCTCTGAGTGAGTTGCCAAGCTTTTCTCAGTGAGTTTGCTGGGTACTTGGGAGGCTTTGCCTTCTGTGGGTCTTGTAATTGCTTTGTTCTACAGACAGTTTGCTCTTTTCTGGTGTCCTGGCAAGGAAGTCTGTGTTTTGTTTTTCTGACTAAATTTGTCCTTAGCTCCTGTCCTGCATTTCTCTTTTTCAGCCTGCTTTTCCTAATAGAGCCTTCTAAAAAAGTTCTTGTGGAGGTATTCTGGTTTGTTGGATTTTTATAGAGGCACCTGGAGTCCATAAGACAGGGCTGAAATGTGACTTTTAGTTCTGTCTATTTAACAAGCTGCTCCTCCATAGTGATATAAATGTGTTGGCGAAGAAATGAAGCAGAACTTTTCCTTCCTGGTACATCAGTCCAGTACACTCACAGATCACCAGAATTATTTTTTTTTGTCTGCCACAAGTTGACATCTCAGTTACTGGGCTTCAGAGAGAACTCTTGCTTCTTATTACATATTAACAGGTTAAATACTTAATAAGTTACCTTGATAGCTCACCTGTTAGTCCAGTAGTGAAAACCACGTGACAGTCAGGTGACAGAAGCTAAATACAAAGCAGAAGTTGTTTTGAAAGAGCACAGACACAATTTGTATCAATTTAGTACCACCAGTTGAAAAATGTTTGAAACCAATGCAGTTTGAACTGATTTTAAATGGGTTTAAGCACACTGATTTTAAGTGAATATCAAAATACTCTGTATCACACTATGGTAAAATTGAAACAATTTATCCAGATGCATATTGGTTTTGTCAGCATGGTGTTTGCAGCTGGTCTTGCTTTGCTTTGTTTTATAGGAGAACTTGTATCCAGGGTGTAACAAACTATCATGGTTTAGTTGTGATCGCTGTCTTTCACCTTTTCTTCCATTTGCACCAGCCTTGTGACTGCCTTAGAAGTCAGGGTTAACTAGGGCTGTCTGCAAGGAAGGTTATGTGAGCCACCAAGCCTGCAAGGTAGGGAGAGCCTCCAAGAGGCAGGTGAAAACCAAAAATTGACTTGTTTGAGTTTAAAAAGCTCAAAGGAAGCAAAAGTTTGTACTGAGCCCGTATAAAGGTCTGTCTGGGCCAGGATCACATCACAAGAACTTTGGACACATTTTAGTCTGTCACTCGTTGAAAACTCCTTTCAGAGAGAAAAAGGAAAATTTGTTGTCTTTTCACTAAAAAGGGAAAGTATTTTGGGACAAGTACTCTGCAGGCAGCAGCTACCATGTATTTTAATCTTTAGATTAAAAAAAACCCAGTAAATTTACAGGTGCTTTTAGAATAAAAGCAATGGAACTAAAACAAACTCATACTCTCTGAGGTAAAGTTGTCTGAGCCTTAGGTATGGTATGGCTTAGTGTCATCTATGGAAACAAACAGCAAGTATACTTGTCTTCATGATTTGGGAAATGCATATTATTATCTCTGATTTTTCAGACTCCTTGCACTGGATGACTATCTAGCCAGGAAGACTACCTAGCTTAGTGATTAAAGCAGTAATAACCCTTCCCATAGCTCTAATAACAAAGTTATTTTCTAATTTAAGAGAACAGTATCTTGAAACATTAAAGTAGATGGAAGGGTTCCAGATGAAAAAAAAAAAAAAAAGAAGCTTGGAAGCTTCTGATTTACAGTACCAGTGGATACAATCTTTATAAGATTGTATCATTCAGAAGCTTATAATTAATCAGTTTACTTGTGAGAAACTGCTTCTCTGTATAAATGAAAGGACAAATTCCTTACTAGTTCTATCTTCTCTTTTTATGTATTTTTCATGTTAGAAATCAGGCAAAATTATTTTTCAAAGGTTAAAAAGTCAGCAATTCATATTTGACATTCTGTGCCTCAAACATGTTAAAAAATTGTACATTAAATGAAAAATAACACTCTAGACTTTATTTATTACAGAGAAGTCTTAAGAATTGGGTTTTGGTAATACTTTAACCCTGAAATTAAGTTGATTGAATCTGTCTTAAAGACTGCTCTGCCTAAGCAGTCTAGTGAGGAAGAGGAGAGATTGTCAAATAGTTGTTTGCCTAAGGACATAGTGCTATTCATTACTTGGATAGGATTCCTTCTTCAGCCTCTCTGGCACAGCAAGTGTGAATAATAACCTCATTAAGAATTACAGGCTCCACAATGAAGAACATGTGCACACTCAGTTACTGTTCTCCCTGAAGTTCTTATAGGTACATTGAGAGCAAACAATGGTTTCTTCGCAGCTGAGAGATTATGTAGCACTTTTAACCTTCAGTTATCTCCTATTTCAGAATGTCTGATTTGTTTTTATATTTGTTCAAGGTTTCTTCCTGTAGTCAGAAAAACCTCAGAGCAGAAGCTTTTGAAAAAGCCAGGTCTTTTAATTAACTGATGCTATTAAATATTGCAATGCCTCCAAAAATCTAGAGTCAGAAGGAGAAAGTACTGGACCAAAAAAAAAAAAGTAGGTGTTAAGAATTAGAACTTGATGAATAATAATTTTCTAGGGTGGATGCCCCCTCTTCCAACTTGAACTGAAGGGTAATGGACAAGAGCTTTTGTACTAAGGAAAAGGAGCTAGTGAAGGTTTGGACACATTCTAAGATTTTCCAGCTGGTATTTTCTTCTACCTTTCTTCCAGGACTTCTTGCCCCATGTATGGATGCAAGTGATAAGGAATCTGTGTGGGTGCTCCTTGCCTTTTTTACCCGGAAGTCCTGTGCCTGAGCTGCAGCTGCTGCCTACTGTACTTGAGTGAGGCAAGAGGGCTCAGAGTAACTACTCCTGAAAAAAAGAACTGTGGGGCAGTAAGGCCTGCCTAACAAGTGTTGTCAGTCTTTTACTAAGGAAAAGTGTGTTTAAACCTTAGCACCTTTGCAAAGTGCTTTACAGGAAATGTACAGCACCTATTAAAGGTATTTAGCAATTAGTGCTCTCTGAAGAGATTTTCAAATTATTTTTTGTCTGCAATCAGTTTCTCTGTTGCATTTTTTTAGTAACATATCTGATTCCTTCTATTAGAACAGTAATCATGATTTCTTCCATTTACTATATAGACTCTATAGTATATATATATATACTATATATATTCTATATATATATTGTGATTAGTATACTGTTTCCTTCCAGAATGAATAATATTTTCCCTGTCTCTTTATTCATGTGGGTTTGCTGCCATAAAACAAGAGGGGCTGGAGGTTGCATTTTTAAACTGGAAGAGTTGATGCTAGACATGCCTGACAATAAATGTAGTTCAGCGATATCTGAAATGGCTAACATTATCTTTTAATGGGAGTTCTAAGAAAATGTTTGAACATTTGCAGTTGCAGTAGGGTACTGTAACTCTACACAGCATCATTTGACACTTCGATATTACGTCATTCTGAGTGCTAATGAAGTTGACATACCATATTCAGTAATATTGGCCAGTATATAGAATTAAATTTAAAGATATTTGATATGCTGGATTCCCTGGCACACAGACATCTGTGTAACGGAAATAGAGTTAAGTATTTTCTTTAGTAAAGGACCCCTGCCTAGTTGCATTTGTTTTATAAACAAATCTATTCAATCCCACTGACACAGAGACTACACTGCTGTGGCATAATTAATTCTCCTGTGTTGAAAATTGCTGGAATTCAGCCTGTGGAGGTTTAAGTGGGATTTCAGACAGGTTGTATAATCTCATCAGCATTGAGCTTACACTGGAAAGTGTAATTTATTTTATTTCAAAATAATGTGAGATTTTAAAATCTACATATGGTAGTTGGCATGCAAAATACCATTTTGCACTTTAAAAATGACTTATACCTCAGAACTCTTTTGGTCAAGCTATGTCTTCATAGAATCACAGAATGCATATTTTTTTCAGTTGTATTTTTCGAGTAAAATTATTATATTAAAAATCTATGAGAAAAAAAATCATAAATCTCCTTTGTAAAGATAAAGTGACTCAAGTTATTGGAAAATAGAAAATATCTTTTTAAAGTTGTTTCAGAAACTGAGAAGGCTCTGGGATCACAGTGTAATTCAGGATGTAAATTAGTATCTAATCAAAGTATTGTTCAAA
Source organism: Apaloderma vittatum (assembly GCF_000703405.1). NCBI lineage: Eukaryota > Metazoa > Chordata > Aves > Trogoniformes > Trogonidae > Apaloderma > Apaloderma vittatum. The sequence continues at coordinate 71,351 of NW_009692737.1, forward strand.
TGTTTTCCCGGATTAAATAAAATGTGAATATTGTTCCATCCTAGCATACACAGAGAATGTTCCTAAGTTGGGTGCTTCAGTACTTGAGGGTGATTTTGTGAGGAGGTGCAAGAGAAGTTCTTTAGAAGTAGAAATACCCACTTTGTGCCTGTTATCAGCTTGATTTGTGACCCATTTGTCTACTGCACTTTCATTTTTCTGTTCTTGTAGCTGGAGAGTGCTTGGTCTGTTTGCGTTTACATGGATGTCTTATTTAGTGCAGATGTTTCATGTCTGAAAGTCAATTTTGTAGAAGATATTAATTGAGAAAGGAGTTAAGGAAAGTCTGCTTGAGTTTATGCCTGAGTTAGGTCAGCTGTCACACATTTGGGAGTACAAGCACTAGCCAAGGGGAGCCTGCTCTGCAGTTAAATAGACTTTTTTTTTTTTTTTGCTACCTTCCCAACCTTATAAACTTTAGTAGCTCTTGCTGAACTTCAGTTAACTCTTGCATCTTACTTATATGCTCTTTGTGAGTTTGGCTGAGTCAAGACTATACTTTGGAAACTCCAGATACTTCAGTAAAAAGAAAATGAACAAACCAAATGGTAGATCCTGAGATGAAATCATTGCACAAAATAATGAACCATTTTCAGACTTGAAATACTACTGTAATTCCAGCAATGTTCTGGCTATCATCGCTGAGTTCCTATTGCCCAGGAGGTTTTATAATCAGTCTACTGGAGCACGATCTCATGTCTGTTAAAACACTTCAATTCAGTGACTGTACTTACTCATTTATGCTCATTTATTACATGTTTACATTCACTGTAGGCAGAGACATAAGAAGGAAATCTTCTGTGAAAGGGATAATCACAACAGACAAGTCAATATTCATAGAGAAGATCAATAAATGTGAAGGGCCAAAACTAGTCTCTCTTGACAACCTGATTGAGCAACAGTGCAGGACACGAGGCCTCTGTGCCAAGAATGTACCTGTTTATGGTTCTTTGTGAACGAAACTCTTTGCAGACCAGGCTCTGATTATATTGCTTTAACTTCTATCTCTTCTGTGATAACTCAGAAGGTAGTAAAAATGAGATTATTCCTGTCAGATGCTTCAGGAAGTTTGGCCAGAAATCCAAACAATGTGTAAGCCTCCCAGTTCCTGGGTTTGGCCTTGCTCAGGTCCTTCTGCATTTTGGAAGGAAGAGGAAACAAACAGCACAGGTTTTGCAACAGTGAAGTGGAAAAGAGTATCTTTTGTAGATTTTATGCCTGTAGCTTAGAGCCCAAATTGTGGGACAACAGCCCAAGATGGGTGTGGTTGGCACTGCTGCACACACCTGAGGGCTTGGCAAAGCAGCTTCTTGAGAAAAAGCCAAGGTCCTCTCAGAGTAGCAGAGGAGTGAAACAGATTGTCTGCAGTGCTAAAGTTGGCCCTGGTGCCCTGATACTATTCTTCACAGCAAAGCCACCTGGTTTGGCAGATTGACTCCTGTGGCAGCAGTCAAGAGAACTGCATTCATGGAAACATGGATGGTGGTGTGTCTCCCTTGGCCTCACAGAGTGGAGCACCTGCCACAATCGCTTTTACTTCATCGAGAGCTGATCTTGTAACAGTTCTCCTAAACACTGCTGTAATTCATATATATGTCTCTGAATGCTCATTTCATGTATGTTTTTCAAGAAGTCCTGGAGACCTCTCTGGTTTTGTGAAATCTACTAAGGTAGTAAGAGTCAAATCTACTAAGCATCAGTCTACTAAGGTACTAAGCATCAGTCTACTAAGGTACTAAGCATCAATGAAAATCCATGAGCCTGTGCTTGAAACACTCATTTTTCCTCACCTGAAGAACCAGTGTTTCATATATCTCATTTTATGTTTTGTGTTCCTGCTTTGGCACTGTGGGAGGCTGTAACTCTATCCCTCATTAAAGTAGCAATCATTATCTGTGTACATGCTCACATAAGATTAAGAAAGATGGACTACTAATCTAGAAAATTTGAGAAAGAATGAGGTTATTTTCAACTTATTAACTAGTGAAGTTGCTGCTTTTTTCTGTGCACTTTGTGGTGAAGAACAAATTGTTTGGTAGGGCCACATCGGACCTGTAGTAGAATCATAGAATGTCTTAGGTTGGAAGGGACCTTAGAAATCATCTAATCCAACTTCCCTGAACTAGACCAGGTTGTCAAGGCCTCATCCAACCTGGACTTGAACACCTCCAGGGAGGAGACATCTACAACCTCTCTGGGCAATCTGTTCCAGAGTCTTGCCATGCTTCTACTGAAGAATTTCTTCCTAAGATCCAATCTAAACCTATTCTCCTTCAATTTAAATCCATTTCCATTGTCCTATCACTGGACATTCTTGTAAAAAGTCCCTCTCCAGACTTCCTGTAGGTTCCTTTCAGATATTGGAAGGCAGTTACAAGGTCCCCCTGGAGTCTTCTCCATGCTGAACAATTCCAGAATCATAGAATATCTCAGATTAGCGGGACTCATAAGGATCATCAAGTCCAAATCCTTGCTTCTCGCAGGATTACTTAAAACTAAAGCATATGACTAAGAGTGTCATCCAGACACTCTGACAGCCTTGATCCTCTCCCAGTCGACCACTCTCCTAAGACCTTTCCCTAATGTCCAGTCTGAACTTCCTCAGATGCAGCTTCATTCTGTTTTCTCGTGTTCTCGTGCTGGTCACCAAAAAGAGGAGATCAGCACCTTCCCCTCCTCTGTGCCCCTTGAGGAAGTCGTAGACTGTGATGATATCACCCCTCAAGCTTCTCCAAGATGAACAAACAAAGTGACCTCAGATGCTCCTTGTAAGTCTTACCCTTGAGACCTTTCATCATCTTGGTCCTCCTCTTCTAGATACACTCCCATAGTCTAATTTCCTTCTATTGTAATTTGAGCCCACCCAGCTGACAACCAAGAACCATGCAGCCATGCGTTCACTCCTACCTCCCTCCTTTCCAGGATGGTGAGGAGCAAATCCAACAAAAGGCTTGAGGAATGAGATTAAGGACAAGGAGAGTTCACTCACCACTCATGGTCGTGGGTGAAAAAAAAGCAGACTTGAGGAGAAAAACATCAGTTTAATTTAAACACCAACCCCATCACCAGTTTATCAGTCAATTAGATCAGGGTAGGATAGTGAGAAAATAAATACTAGCGAATCTCCCCTCACCCATTCCTTCTTCCCAGCTACCTCCTCCTTGCTGATGGCAGAGTGAGGCAGTGGATGGGGGTTGAGGTCTGTCCATTATGCATTGTCCATATTACAACTTCCTCCTCAGGGAGAGAACTCCTTGCGGTCTTCTCCTGCTTCAACGTGGTGTCCCTCTCATAGGAGACAGTCCTCCTCAAGCTTCTCCAATGTGAGTCCTTCATGCGTGGTCTGTGGAAACGCACCAGTGCAATGCAGAGAAGGACAGTTTCTTCTAGCTAGCTGTGTTGTGCTTGATGGTAATGCATTTAAAGGGACTGCTCTAGCAAGTTTCCAAAGCAGCGTGTGTTTTTTTTATGGCAACCCCTTCCCCAGTGAGATGTAAATGACTGACAACCAACCCTTTTCCTTTGGATACTTCCACTATGTGAAAATCAGTAAATTTTAAGCCAGGTTGCCCACTGTTCTGCAGGTAAGATAGTCTTGGTGAGTGTTTGAGCAAGGCAGCAAGAAAGACATGGTTTCTACCTAATTTGAAACACTCCTATGGGTAACAGATACCCACAAAAATGTCTCTAGTTATACTTGTTAAAGCCTATTTTGTCTTCAGCAAACATTGCCAGTTACTATGTTTTCTTTTAAAGCAAACTTCTTGATGATGAATACTTCTCTGAAGTACCTTAGTCTTAACTGGCTGTTCCTTAGTCTTTCTGCTCAGCTTGCTTTACCAAACATGTTTCAGCTGTATGTTGCCTACATTATATTTTACTATTAATACAATTCTTGTGTGAGATGGTATTTTTTTGCCAGCAAGTTGCTGACCCTTTTCCCATTCTGGTCTCATTTCTCTCATAGACTGTACTTTAGAGACCGCAGGAAATTTCTATTTATAGTTCGACATAGCATGGTGTAGTTCTTTGGAAGCTTTCAGAGACAGCTCAGATATATTCAGCCCTGCTCTGAATTGTTTTGTATGTTTTCAGGCTTTACTTCTTTTACTAGTTATTTATACTTGCTTTATTAGGTAGATTTAATTCAAAGGTTATCATAAATGAAAGAGCAGGTAGGGACTTCTCTCACAGGGACAGCGTACATGACTTGTGATTTTGAGAACAATGTGAAGTAAGTAGTTCAGATATCTATGATATAGGTCTACCAAGGGATAAATGAAAAAGAAATAATTCAGCATACATCAATGAATTCTAATATCTGCATTTTACATTGCCCTTCAGAATTGTGGATGATCTGTCCTCTAGCTAATTGATATATTGGGACAAATGTGCTACCAATTTCTGATAAAAATTAATATCAGTGCGTTGTCATGATACTGGTTGTCTTGCATGACAGGCTAGCAAGGCTTTTGGAAGTAATGTTCGAACTATAGATTCTTTTAAAAAGATTTGGCTTACTTTTCTCTTTTTTTTTCTGAAGCTGAGGTGAAATTTTACCTATTTGGATATGCTGATACAAAGCAGATTCAAGGTGTGGTTGACATTGTTTTTTCAGTTTTCTTACAGTGAAAACTGCAGTAGAGATAATACTTGGTAGAGGTAAAAAGAGAATTTCCAAAATTTTACACAGAAGATTGTTGACCACAGGCTTTTCAGGGCACTGTTACTGTACAGCTGAAGATGTGTTTCATTATTCTGCTATCCTTGTGGAAGTTTCCTTTCTTGGTCTCTCTGACCCTCCGGATGTTACTCAGCATAAAATGGCCAGCATGACTGTGAGGCTACCAGTTGATGGTCTCAGTTAGGTCATTGTACAGCAGGTGAATGGCAATATAGCACTCACACAGGTGCCAGCAGCTCAGCTGAAGTACAAGACATCAGTGATAGCTCTTAAAAGTAGACATCTGGAGATGCTTTTGTGATCGTGGTGATGGAAGGAGAATTTTTTGTAGAAGTAGTGGATCATAAAAATTACCATGACAGCTACTAGGGAAACTTAGCTACTGCAGAGGCCTTGTACAAGGCTGAGTAATGATAAATAACATTGGCAAAATGTTGCTGCTGATAGAAACAGAAGGTCTGGAGGCTGATCTTGCAGACATTCGTCTGTTTATTCTTTCTAATACGATGTCATTTGTCAATGGGAGTAACTGCGAACACAGCCAGGAAAGTTCTGCGATAAATCACCCAGAATCAGTGTACTGACGTGAATGTATACACGGAGTTTAATTTAATTAGTAAATAAACAGTGTAGCATGCTAGTGCAGTTATTGCATGTAAAGGAAATCATCTGGAAGGTAAGGTCCTAACTTGAACTATTGTTTTGCTAATACCTGTGAAAGATAAGACAAAACACATAATGAGCAAAAAAGATTTTGTGGGAGTCTTGCCAGTGGTCTCTGCTCTTTGGAAAAGGGCAAAAAAGGGTATGTTTACTTTTTTTTGATAAGGGAATTGTTGGGAGGAAAATTAGGTGTAACTTTTCATTGAGCATGGATTGAAGTAGAAGAGCAAACAAAACAAAGAGTCCTAACATCAAGGAATGCCCAGATCCTAGCATGCAGGCTGCAAAGCTAGAGGTCTTGACAGTATTCTGCATCACACAGCAGTGTTTTGTTTTCATGCAAGCATTTGGTTATCAACCAAGGAAAATGTATTATTCAATTTTGCTGAGCTGTTATACGTTTAATGATTCCTGATACATTTCAGGATGCCCGGTCAGTTCATCAGAACATGCTTTGCTTGACAAAAGCACCTGAGGAGGAAAGAAACTTTAAGTATTAACTCTCTTCAGAAGTTTGGAGGGTTATTAGAATTGCATAAAAATATATCCTGATCAAAAAGGCTACTGCTGTGTTCCCACTGATAGGACAGTTTCTACTGTAGGAATACATCCTAATTAAAGGTGAAAGGAGCTCTCCAAGATATTGTGTTTGGGAGGGAGCTTAAATGTGGTAGATTACAGATCACTTAGAAGAACCCTGAGTAAGATGATACTGATGGATTTAAAAATATGCTGATGAAGAATGAAGAACAGGTGGAAACAATTTTCCAGGGATTGTTTTTTTCATGAATTTCTGAAAAATTAGATTATAGTTGTAAAAAAAAAAAAGGGCATGTCGCAGAAACCTTTTATTCATCAAACAAAAATTTTGCATGCCACTATGTGCAGAACTTGAAGTGTTGACTTGTCATCCTATCTACAAGTTTTAAATTGCCGTCAGTGTTATCAGAACTGAAATTTTTCCAAGCAGCAAAAGACTGTTGAATGTTCCTCCTGACTATCACAGACATACTTGGGTGCTTGGGAGAGAAGAGCTTGCATGCTGCTCCTGTTGTACAGTAGCCCTGAGCTCTGGAGAGGCACCAAGATCCAGTTTGCATTATTTTTCAAGCATCACTACATGTTCAGATTGAAGAAGAGTGACGAAACCATTGTTACTGAGTAAATGGATGTCCTGGTATCAGCTGGTATAGAGATAATTTTCTTCTTAGTAGCTGGTATAGGGCTGTGGTTTGGATTTAAGAAGATGTTGCTGAGCAGCATGTACAGTAACTCAAGGACTTCTCAGCTTCTCAGGATGGTCTTCCAGTGAGAAGGCTGAAGATGTGTAAGAAGTTGGGAAGAAGCATGGCCAGGACATCTGACTCGCACTGACGAAAGGGATATGATGCCACACTGAACGACAAAACTGGGGAGGGTTGACTGGGGCGTGCTGGCCCACTGCTTAAGGACTGGTCATCAGTCAGTGACTGGACATCAGTCAGTGGGTGGTGAACAATTGCATTGTGCATCACTTGTTTTGTATATTCTTTTATCATTATTATTATTTTCCCTTCCTTTTCTGTCCTGTTAAACTGCCTTTGTCTTGATTCACAAGTTTTACCTTTTTTTTTGATTCTCACTCCCATCCTACTGGAAGAAAGTGAGAAAGCGGCTGTGTGGTGTGTGAGGAGTTTAACTGCCTGCCAGGTTAAGCCACAACAATGGACAGCAACAGTATGTCCAGAATATAGTTACATTGTTATAAAATAAGCTTTTATTTCAAGAACATGATGCCGGCTACACACTCTATTGGTCAGGCAAACCCAAAACTGAAAGCACTTTTCAGGAGTTGGTTTCATGATTAAAATCTCTATCGCCTCCAAACTTGAAAATCTGCCAACAGGCCATTCTGATCACATTATCTCCCTATGCCTCCCACTACACAACAAGCAACGTGTTATTCTTTTCAGCATATATGCCCCAACTCTCCAAGATGACCCTGTGGAAAAGGACAAGTTCTACACCAACCTGTGCCACCTCACCCAAAAGGTTCCTGCAGATGATAAGATCATAATCCTTGGTGACTTCAACGTCAGAGTAGGAAAGAACTCTGAAGTCTGGAAAGGAGTACTAGGCAAGCACGGTGTTGGAAACTGCAATGACAATGGTCGCCTCTTGCTAGCGTTTTGTGCAGAGCAGCAGCTCACCATCACCAACACTATCTTTCAGTAGAAAGACAGTTTGAAGACAACCTGGATGCATCCTCGATCTGAGCACTGGCACCTCATTGACTACATCTTAGTGCACCAGAGCAATATTCATGATGTCTGTCATACCCAAGTGATGCCTGGTGCAGAATGTCACACAGATCACTGCCTTGTGCGATGCAAACTTAGTCTCCACTTTAAGCACAAACCTAAGAGGGGCGGCATTCCAATGAGGAGGCTCCAAGTTAACAATCTTCAAACAGCTACAGTGAGAGACAGTTTCCAGGTAAACCTTCAAACTAGACTTGAAGACCATCTTGTAGATCCCTCTCCTGAAAGGCTTTGGCAACATATTAAAAATAGCATTCTCCAGTCTTCTGTAGAATCTTAGGGTTCTCTTCCAAGAAAAACAAAGTCTGGTTTGATGAAAACAATCAAGAGATCCAGGAATTGTTGACAAAGAAGATAAATGCTCACCAAGCAAACCTTGCTCAACCATCTTGCCATGTAAGAAAAGCAGCCTTTCGTCTTGCGTGCAGTAGGCTCCAATAGAAACTTTGAGACATCCAGAACAAGTAGTGGATCAACCTAGCAGAAAAGACTCAGCTATGTGCTGATTCAAGTGACCACAGAGGATTTTATGAGGGTCTGAAAGAAGTGTACGGACCCACACACCACATTCAAAGCCAGCTGCTAAGTGCAGATGGCCAAATGCTTCTCACAGATAAAGCCTCCATCCTGAATCGATGGGCTGAACATTTCCAGACTCTCTTCAGCGTCAATTGTGCAGTTCAAGGCTCAGCAATTCGGCACATTACACAACTACTGGTGAAAAACTAATTGGATATAGCCCATATTATGGGAGAGACCCTCAAGGCCACACAGCAGGTGAAAACTGGCA
>NW_009692738.1:0-8300 GCF_000703405.1 Apaloderma vittatum
AGAAGCAGGGAGGTGATTGTCCCTCTGCACTGAGAACTGGTGTGGCCACACCTTGAGTACTGTGTTCAGCTTTGGGCACCTCAGTATAGGAGAGATATGGAGGTGTTGGAGCGAGTGCAGAGGAGGGCAAGAAAGCTGGTCAAGGGCCTGGAGAACAGACCTTATGGGGAGCGATCGAGGGAGCTGGGTCTGTCCACTTTGACAAAGAGGAGGCTGAGGGGGGATCTCATCATGCTCTACAATTACTTGAAAGGACATTGTAGAGAGGTTGGTGCTGGTCTCTTCTCACAGGTAATTAGGGACAGAACCAGGGGGGATGGTTGCAAGTTGCAACAGGGCAAGTTTAGGCTGGACATTAGGAAGAAATTCTTCACAGAAAGAGTGGTCAGACACTGGAACAGGCTGCCTAGGGAGGTAGTTGAGTCACCATCCCTGGATGTGTTTAAGTGTCATTTAGATGTGGTGTTGGGTGATATGGTTTAGGGGTGAACTTGTAGTGTAGGGACACAAACAGACCAGGTTTTATGCAACCTTTCTTCATAGCTCAAGCGGATTAAAAAGATTCCACAACCAGAAAATACTGACTCTGTCAGTTTTTCAACTGGAAGGAACTTTTGTTTTGGTGCTCTATTTGTTGACAACTTAAGTGCCATCAAACACAAAGTTAAGTAGGGTCAATGACATCACATATACAAAACAAATGGAGGGAGAAAATCCACAAGCATTTCAGAAGACATTAAAATACATTTAGCTAATAGTAAAGTTCTTAAAGGCAGGCACTTAGTAAGAAATATCCTCGGTGGTTAATGGTCCAACATGCAGATGAGGACCATTAATTCCTCCTCACTGGTCATTAACTGGCAAAAGAACAAAACTCCTACTGTGATTAAGGATCACTCAATTAGCTCTTTGGATATGAAGTCACCTTCTTTACACACAAATATGAAAACACAAGGAATTTAGCTTTTCGGTTTCTTCAATTAAATTTTAAAGAAAGCAGAATCATCATCCACAAAGAATCATCATCATTAAACTTTCAGCATTTATAGTTCACCAAAATAAACTTCCTGCCTGATACATCCAGGGCACACATGACTGCTCCAAAATATCCAATGAGGAACTATCAAATAGGATTGACTTTATACAGACCATCTCCTACTGAATTTTAAGACGTATTTTCTCTAGGAGATTAGGGGGAAAAAAAGGCCAAGTTTTATCATAACCTTAACAAACAACCTTGGAGGGGTTGCTTACTGTATTATCATAGGATCATAGGCTTGAAAAGACTTCTGTAGGTGATCGAGTCCAACTTTCTATTCCAAATCCTAGTTCAAAAACTAGACTAGTTTGCTTAAGGCCTTGACTGGTCAAGTTTTTAAAACTTTCAAGGGTTCACTGCCTCTCCCACCTACTACTTCAGAGTCACTACCTCCTCTCATTATAGGATTTTTTATTCCTTAGAATGTGCATTTCAGTTGCTCCCTTATGGGACAACAACAGAAAATCCACTTTCATCAACTTTTATTCCTGTTTCGGTAGAAGGTTATTAAAAAATAAATGGTAGCAAGTGAAATCATATTAAGCAATGTTAAATGATAGATGAAAAGCTTTACATCTTGATTCAGTCAGATATAGCATTAATGTTCACCATATTTCCCACAGTTTAAGTCTGGGATAGATGGGCTGTGCATTGTCCATGGTGGGTGTTGTTCCACTGGTGTGTAATGAGCTCATGCTTCATCAAATACTATCAGAAGGTCATCGCTTCCTCCTTACTTATGCTCCACCTCTTTTTGTCCCTGCCATAATCAGTTCTTTTTTCCAGCATAATACTTTGGTCAGGAAATCAAGTCAGAGAATTGACCAGGTTAAAACTATTCATCTGAGAGATAGGTAAACTTTTGAGGAGTGTGAAGATTGCAGCGTGAAGTAAATGCACAACTGTAGCCCTACCCTATATGTCCTTCTATTCCGGACTGAACCTCTTTGCACGCAAAGGTGTAGTATAATATACATAATATTTTGTCATGTTTTAAAAGCAGTGTGTAGATTTAGTCTACGTATAAAAATTGTTGCCATCCTTCTAAATATTCTCATTACTTCCAAGCCCTAACTGGAAGGAGGTACTGGGCTATGTTTCTGAGATTTTGGTCATTCTCTACACCATGAAGTAAGAGTTTCAGATTGAATTTGAACAGGGAAGACCGAAAGGTATGGTAAGTATTGAAGTTTTAAGTTTGTGTGAAAAAGTGATCCTTACATATCATCTCCAAAGTAATTTATTTTGTTTACAGTTCTGATAAAATGATTTTCAAAAAAAGTAACTTGGTCATTTGCACAGATATTCTCCTTTTCTACCTTCTGAGATACAACTGTATATTTCAGTGTCCAAATCACGTTTGCAGTAATATATACTGTCAATATCTTAAAGCCAAAAGAGCAGAGGAAAAGAAAGATATTTCATTTGCAAAATGCATCAACAGGATTGTCAAAGAAATTCTGACTCCAGACTGTTTACATTAGTGATGATGTAAGAACTAGAATGAACACAGCCTGAATTTTAGAGAAATCATAGGACTTGCTGTGCGGGTTGTTAGAAAAGTCTTGCTTTCACTTATTAACTGAGCACATCTGATCTGGAATATAAATATGGAGAACCAATATGTCATTTTCACAGAAATACTTTTCCAACCACACTTAACGTGTGGGTTTTTTACAGACATGCTGTTGTTTCTTGTTTTTATTGTTGGCTTTATGGCATGTTATTGTGTGTATTGTATTTTCACCTGAAAGTAAAATTGATCGTATTTTCACCTAAGAGTAAAATTGTTTCCCCATTCATGGAATACAAACTTAAAAAATTAAGAAAAGAAAGTTTCCTGTTCAGCATATTCCCTTATGTATGGAACCATTCAGTATTTGCTGCTCTGAGAAATTAGAGGCACTAGGAGTGTAGACACACGTGACGTTCCATGTGTGCTGAGCTGTGAAATCATGTTAACACAGTGCTAAGCCAGTGCATCTTACAATTCAGCAGAGTTTATTGACTTGAGTTTATCACCAAATTAAAGTCATATGTCTTTTGGTCAAGTCAGAACAGGAGTGGAACTAGTTTCCTGCTGCCTACAACATACCATGGCCATTCATTAAAGCCTTTGCTCAGACAATTATCTGGAAGGTAAAAGATGATATTTCAGCTCCAGTTAGCACAGAAATACAGTTAGTTCAAATATAATTAATGAGACTTACCCAAAGATGCATCTTCAAGCATCTGGAGAAGCTTGTAAACAGAAACTGAGATGCCTCCAGACTGTGGATTTCCTGAAACAGACAGTAACCATTCAGGGATTTCAAGAATCTAAAATTTGGGACTTCTGTCCCAAACACAACTTTCTTCCTGCATGTTCTACCTTTTGCTCAGTGTTAGCAACCTTGCACAGACATTGCATTGCTCTCATACTGAATGAGTGTGGTTGCACTGAAAAATGAAAGGAAAAATCTCTGATCAAAAACCACACACGTCCTCTCTGGCTTTGTCTTGTGATGTGGAAGCACAGTGTTTTCTACTGTAAAATGCAGACAGCATGAACTGGTCTGCTTTCAAAAGTATAAAATTATTCCTCATGAGATGGTTTAAATCACCCATGAAGGAAGACAGTCATTAGTAAACTGAGCTAGAACATTAGAACCAACAATATGACCATACACTAGCTCGTTTCTCTAACCCAGTTCTGCAATCACAGCAGAGCCCAACACCAAGCAAAAATACTTCCACAGTACCCGGAGGCTGTCTAACCATTCACTTACCTTGATTATATTTGTATTATCTTGAAATTAGTTTATAAAAGGGGTAAGAAGGAGGAACTAAGTAGGGCAAACCAGTTTTAGATCAGCATATTGGCAGTAGAAAATTAAAATGAAAGTAAAATTATAACTGTCAGCATCTGATGAAGGGCAATACACCAGTCAGTAACAATTAAATCTTACTGTTGTCTCTGCAGAGGGAACAAAGTGCACAAACAAACAAATGGAAATAGATCATTGCTGTCAGTCTACCTTACCTTGTTAACTCTTCAGAAAGAGGTACTTAATCACTGTGCCCATACGAACTTTAATATTGCCAATTATGTGCACAAGGGATATCATGTTTTATTGCACTTATTTGAGTATCAGATGCCACCACAAGACAATACACAAAATACAGTATTCCCTCAAACACTGAAATGGAAGAATAAGCTCCAAAAGATACATTATTATGCAATTATATATATGCAAGGTACTAATACACTCAACCTGTTGCACAGGGTTTTTTTCAGATTTATGCCTGAAGGAATCCCATCTCTTCTTTCTACGGTTTTTCCTGAAATTGATTTTACAGTACATTAATCTTCTTCAACAAACAGCACGTAATAATATTTTCCAGCTAAATAGGAAACACCACTAGCGCAAAGCTAGTTGGATATTAAAAACACCTAACTAAAATGTGAACAGAACTTTTTCCTGTTTATTCAATTATATTATCCTGGGAATATACCTCTTTATTGGTTCATACTCCATCTTGAACAACTTTTATCTTCATGGCCAGTAAGTACACTAATTTAGTAATAATGTGCTGAAACTGACCTCTGTGTTTCCAACTCTCCTTTATTTATGTAGCTTTTGCATGTAGCTAATAATTACTTCAAGCATTCCGGACAGATGTTCCTGATATCCAGTCCACATTTCAAAGTTTGGGAAAGTTGGTTTGGGAAACTAAGTAACAACATAAAAACCCCTTGTAGTTTCTTAGACTGAATGAGTAAGACATTTAGTCCTCTTCAGTGTTTAACGCCTGATTCTCACTATTAAACAGGAGGAAAAATTTGTTCCTAAACTTAGCAAAGCTGAGGCATTTGTTAGCTCTCTTCACATACATAGCATCAAATTTAAAAAAAAAAATCAAAACCCCCAAAATATCTACCTAACTACACCCTGAATCATAGCTTCAATATTCAAAAAACACCCAATGTATTTCAGTCTATGAGAAAAGGAGGCAAGAAAAGAGAGAGTGTTTTTTGTAATATACAGCTTTTAAAAAAACTAACTCTGAGGTAAACTTTTCCATAACAGCTCAAGTATTCAAGAAAACAGAGATACCCCAAAAGGTTATAATCATCCCTACCGACAAATGCTGAAAGGTCCATAAAGTAGGAAATACTTACTTCTACAGGAAGTAAGCACCTAATTGTTTTTGCAATTTTTAATAGCTTTTTCTTTCCTATGGGCTTCATGCTTTAAATGAGAGCATGTTTGTCTGAAGGCATGAACGTGACTGATGGACAGCTGGCTGAACATGAGCCAGCAGAGTGCCCAGGTGGCCAAGAAGGCCAATGGCATCCTGGCCTGGACCAGGAATGATGCTGCCAGCAGCAGGACGGAGGTGATCACGCCCCTGTACTTGGCACTGGTGAGGCCCCACCTCGAGTGCTGTGTCCAGTTTTGGGCCCTTCACTGCAAGAAGGACATTGAGGTGCTGGAGAGGGTACAGAGGTGGGCTACCAAGCTAGTCAAGGATTTAGAGTATGTGTCGTAAAAGGAACAGCTGAGGGATCTGGGGCTGTTTAGCCTGGAGGACACTGAGGGGAGACCTCATCGCTCTCTACAACTACCTGAAAGGAGGTTTTAGCAAGGCAGAGGTTGGTCTGTTCTCCCTAGTGGTGAGTGACAGGACAAGGGGAAATAGCCTTAAGTTGTGCCAGGGGAGGTTTAGGTTGGATATTAGGAAGAATTTGTTTACTGAGAGGCGTTGGAGCAGCCTGCCCAGGGAGGTGGTTGAGTCACCATCCCTGGAGGTGTTTAAAAGACAGGTAGGTGTTGTGCTGAGGGACATGGTTTAGTGGTGTTGATAGGGCTAGGGCAAAGGTTGGACTCAATGACCTTTCCAGCTGAAACTATTCTATGATTTTCTGATGCTATGATTCTATAATTCTATTATGAGAAAGCCATTTCATGGCAGAATCCACTCCTCTGTAGTTCAGAGCTGCTTGTATCTCTCTCCTTACAAACATTTATTCATCGGCTGAGCTTGAAATCTATGGATACTTTGAGGGAACTTCTTACATGATTGAACTTAAATATTTACACTCAGAGTGGTAGTTTCAAAACACTAGACAAGACCTTTTCTGCCTGTGTCAGTTAATAGGGCACAGAAGAGGCAGTTCTTCAACAGTAAATGCTAAGTAACAGTAAAAATGCTACCTGTATGAAGTCAGAGCACTGTTTGAATTAAAACTAAATGAATCTGAAACTTGTGTTATCTTGAAGATTTTTCAATATAAAATTAATTGCCTGGATTACTCTCAGTACCATTCACTAAAGGTTTAAACCAGAAAACCACATTCCCTCTTAGGGAATAATTTTTAAAGAATAAAGTTGCTTTTCACAGAGTTTTACAAAGCAAATATAAACAACAACAGACAAGCTGAGCAAGTGTGTATCAGGTATTTGGGTAGGGAGGGTGAATTAAAAACTGGCCAAATGATAGCCCAGAGCGTCAAAGCACAAAGTCCAGTTTCAGTCAAGTCACTAATGCCCTGCAGATCAGGTTGGCTCTGGGGAAGTTTTCCTTTTCTGAGGAAACAGAGAAAGCAAAGAACAAAGGTGCATGATGACACAAGAAGTAAACAAAAACCATATCTAACTGAAAGAAAGCAAAGAATTTTACAATCAGAAAGAAGCTGATCCATAAGCTTGGATCAACAAGGCCTGTTTTCCTGTGGACTTGTTCTATGTCCTTGGTACAACTTCGAGCATTCCCCGTGCTGTCTTGCTGGGCATCTACAACTAGCAGTTACTTCTCCAGATCTACATGCAGCCACCTGTGTGATCTCTAGCTATGCAAAAAGGTAAATAGCTATGTTTTAACTTTCTGTAGTGGACAGCACCTACCTATCTGTTCTGATGAGGTTTGATGAACTTTCCAGAACTTTCACATATTTGCATGTTCTGTGTCTCTCAAATTTGGTACAGATTCACTCATGGTGAAAAGATATTCAAGGAGGACATGGAGAAAATCTTAAGCAAGATGAGAACTGGCAAGAATAGGTCAAAACTGTCACAAAAATTAGAGTAATATGTGCATATGAAAGACACAGCCTTACAATAAGTTAAATAGTTTTCACATCATCGGAAAGTTAAACTTCTTTAAATTGCATATAACGTATCTATCCTACCACATACTGTAATGTAGACACACAGCACCAGTTTTGTTTCAGGGGTTTGTTTCCAGAAGGGTAGGTCCCTATGCAATCAACCACTGTACATCCTTTTGTTCCTGTAGGCACAAATAAATGATTTACAAAGCATTTCAAATGAAGGTCACTAACTTTGACTAGAATGAAATACAGTAGTGATGTAACTTCCTTCATCTCTTGTATGAACTTCCTTCCATGTGTCACATTTTCAGTCCTCATTTATTTTGCCTCATTTCATGTTTCCTGTTATAGTTTTTTTAGCTTGTTTATTTGCCAATATCTTGCTGGAACTGCTTCAGTTCACTTATTGCAGGTAATTACTTCAGTGTTTATTTGTATATCTGTAAGAAGGATAAGGAACTGCTGGAGAGAGTCTAGTGTAGAGCAACCAAGATGATTAAGGCAGTGGAGCATCTTGCTTATGAGGAAAGGCTGAGGGAGCTGGGTCTCTTTAGTTTGGAGGAGACTGAGGGGTGACCTAAATAATGTTTATAAATATGTAAGGGGTGAGTGTCACGAGGATGGAGCAAGGCTCTTCTCAGTGACAACCAATGGTAGGATGAGGGGTAATGGGTTTAAACTGGAACACAAGAGGTTCCACCTAAATTTGAGAAGAAACTTCTTCTCAGTAAGGGTAACAGAACACTGGCACAGGCTGCCCAGGGAGGTGGTGGAGTCTCCTTCTCTGGAGACATTCAAAATCCGCCTGGATGCCTTCCTGTGTAACATCGTCTAGGTTTTCCTGCTCCAGCGGGGGGATTGGACTAGATGATCTTTCGAGGTCCCTTCCAGTCCCTAACATTCTGTGTTTTGGAGCCTCCATTATCTGTAGACTGACAGCTCGCCATTCAAAGGAATGGTAACAGATACCTGAGAAAAGTAAAGCGCAAATGTGGAGATGTGGGTTTGCATTAATCTGCAGGCTTTTCCTAATATATGAAACCTATCTCTACACTGAGTCAATTAAAAATCATGACAAGTGAGACATTTTTAAGAGATGATTACTCAAGGTGTGGCTTCACCAGTGCTGAGTACAGGGGGAAAATCACTTCCCTATTCCCGCTGGCT
>NW_009692738.1:8446-17543 GCF_000703405.1 Apaloderma vittatum
GTGGGTGTTGTGGCCCAAGTGCAGGACTCGGCTGGCTTTGTTGAACCTCATACAATTGGCCTTAGCCTGTCCAGTTCCTCTGAAAACCCTTCCTAACCTCCAGCACGCCTCAATACGCCTACTCAGATGTCTGCAAACTTACTGAGGGTGCTCTCAATCTTCTCAAAGTCACTGATAAAGATATTAAAAAGGAGTGGCCCCAATACTGAGCCCCGGGTGACACCGCTTGTGACTTGCCACCAACTCCATTCACCACCACTCTCTGGGCCTGGCTGAACAGGACTGGTCCCAGAGCCAACCTGATCTGCAGGGCCCTAGTGACTTGACTGAAACTGGACTTTGTGCTTTGATGCTCTGGGCTGTCATCTGGCCAGTTTTTAATTCACCCTCCATACCCAAATACCTGATACACACTTGCTCAGCTTGTCTGTTGTTGTTTATATTTGCTTTGTAAAACCTTTGACACAACATCTACTGCCCTCTATCTATTGCTATATCGAGTAATTTAACATTTCTATGACACAAGGTAAATGGGTAAACTTACTTAGTTCTGAGTATTTGGTGTCTCTTCTAATCATTGTGCTGCTTCTCCTGAACCAGCAAGAGCAATCTTTAACACATCATAGGCTAGATTAGAAATTGCAACATCCTTTAGCATTAACTGTAACTTTACACCATGGCAATACTTCCTTCCTTCTCCACCCAAATAAGTACTCCAGTGCAACTGAGTGCTGATAACTACAGAAGAGGAAGCTCCTATTGCTTTGTAATCTGCACAATCAGGTTTAACAGCAGAAACTGTAAACTACGATCTCATAGCCTATGAAGCAAGTTTACCAGTCTAACTATCATACTGCACAGCTACTATGATTTGCTATACTCCACACAAACCATGTTCAAGATGGAAACTGGATTCAGAGTTTCAGGCCATGTTCCCAAACATTACTGAAGATCAGTATTTAGTTCCTTCAAGGGAAGTCCGTTTATCACAAAGCTGTTTTACTAGGAGACATTCAACTAAACAAAGCAAACACCAATTTGGTGGTTGTATTCTGCCCCTTTCTGCCTCTGCCTTAAAATCCATGAAATCTTGTTCTTTCATTACATGTAGTCTATTTTCCTTTATATTATGAATAGTTTTATCTAAGTAGCTATAGAGGATCCCCCTCCTTAATTAAATACTGGACATTAGGAAGAAATTCTTCACAGAAAGAGTGGTCAGACACTGGAACAGACTGTCTAGGGAGGTGGTTGAGTCGTCATCCCTGGATGTGTTTAAGTGTCGCTCAGATGTGGTGTTGGGTGATATGGTTTAGGGGTGAACTTGTAGTGTAGGGTTAATGGTTGGACTCGATGATCCCAATGATCCAACCTGAATTGTTCTATGATTCTATGAATACTTCACCTGTACATAGTTTAATAGCTGTATTTAAAGAGTTAGTTTGCCATTAAATGTGGACAGATGCTCTCTAACCCCCTCTTCCCCTTGAGATGAGAACGAAAAAGGGAATGAGGCAGAGAGACTTATGGGTTAGAAAAGAAAAACTAAACAGCTTTAATGAAACAATAATGGAAATCATAATGAAATGATAAAGAACTATATACAACTACATGTAAGCCCGGTATCAAACCTGACTTCCCTGCCCCAACAGCAATCCCCACTGTTGTTGCAGAGGAGGAGGCACTGGGGAAGCCCCAGGCTCAGCGGCAGCGGGGAGCTGGATATCAGAGCTGGATTTGGGAACTCAGGATCTGGACCCAAGGCAGAAGATTGGATGGAGTTCTCCCTGGATGCCACCCACTGACGACAAAAAAAAGCAGAGGAGGCCTAAAACCTCATGATCTCTTAGTTTTTATACTGTGTATGAGGTATAGGGAATGTTCTTGTTGGTCACCTGTCCTATTTATTACCCCCTGGAAGGTGCAACCTTTTACTTCCTTGTGACCCCCCTTTACTACCCGGCACCCCCAGCGTGGCACACAAGAGCCAGCAGTGGCCTTTGTCACTGCGGGAATAATTATCAGCAAGAGCCTTTCTGCATCCCAGTCCCAGGCAGTGACTGCAAACATCAGGTGTTATCACTGCCAGTAGCACACACTGTCTGCAAAAACACGCTGCTGACTTCAGAAAGTGCAGAAATGAGGTTTTTTTAATGCAAACCAGGACAATTTAACCTGTACATAGTTTAATAGCTGTATATAAAGAGCTATATGAAACACGACACATATGCCATAATCCTCTGCTGTAGCTAAAAAAAAATATTAGAACGAATAAATACCACCCATGTACCACGATGAAACAAGCATGTACGGGTACGTAAGAGTGATATGCACAGCCAGTGCAACAGAAAGGAAGTGCAAGTCCACAAGATATTTTGCTTATTAAAAATTTCCAGTCAATATATTTCACTAGCTGGCAATACAGCACTCAGGTATAGAGCAGCTTACTTGTACAGCATATCCATTGTGCTATACAAATACAATTTTAATAGCCTGCGGTGGTGTAAGTTGAAAGGCATAAAAGGAACATGCTACTTTTGATGTTTACATACATATTCTTTGCTAGCTTTCAGCATTGTGTTTCTTGGAGTTGAGAAGTCTGGATCTCTGTCACTTAGAAATCACATAGCATACACAGAAATAGTAAGAAAATACATTTTATTTTCAAATTCTATAGAAAAAAATAGTTAACAATGTTTAAAAGAAGCAGCTGGACAGCAACTTTCTGTATATATTCCAAAAAGAAACTCAGGCACTTAAATTCACAAACCATTTGCTGTTACAAACACAGCTATCCTATAATGACTATTCACATTTTTCTACAAATATTAAAAAGTGAACTTTTCATTAAGATAACATGTATAAATTTTTGAAACATGTCTATACTTGCACATTCCCAAGTGTATCTATAGTCAAAATCCCCAACTTAAGGCACAAGTCCAGATTTTGTGCACATTAAAATAAATCCATCTGAAATATCCAAAGTTCCCTTTAATACACCAAGGTACTTGTTTTCTGCCACTACAGTCTCATTTCGGTATTACTGTATAACCACAGGGAAATAGGGCTCACAGTCAGTCCAGTACAGCTCATTTTTCCTGGGTTGTTTTTTTTTTTTGATCAAAGTATTCCATCTTGTTTTAGTTAAGGTATACACCAGGCATTTAAAATTAAACTGCAAATTTAACTGTATCTTTTCCAATATAAACAATGGAATACTAAAAAGTATGTCTAGCAAGTTAGAGAAAACTGTACATATTCAGACATTTTAAGTGGTTCAAAAACTGAATATGATCTTTTATATTTATGTAATGGTGTACAAGAACTTTGGTACAAGTGTTGTAACAGTGCTTGTTCTTACTGTCTTCTTCTGAAAACTCTTGATTTGCTCGTGATTTATGCATTTATAGCAGATCCCCTTTCTGAATCCTTTTTTGACAGGGCCGCACTCGATGATGGAGGCTTATACAAACATACTGCCATGACCACAAAGATGATTGTGATGATTTTGCAAGCAGCACCTGAAAGCAAAGAATAGAAGAATCCTTGTTGCAGTCACCTACAATAGTAGACAAGGCTATTTTAATAATTTATAATGTTTCACATGAGTTACACTGCAAGACTTTTAAATGGTTGCTGCGAATTTCAGCGTATTTTACGTGAACTGCAAAAGGCAGACAAAGGCAGGCTTTCAACTGACTTCAGGCCCTTCACCCACCTGCCATTTCTTGCTTGCAGCAGCTACTGCCATTACTTCAGTTCTGCTGCTTGAACCATTCTAGCCCAGGTGTAAGCCTTCCTTATTTCTTGTTTCAGTATCATTCTTCATTGTATTAATACTCTTTGCCACAACCTAAGACTCCTCACGTACAAACTTGTGAAGTACTCTCTCCTCATCTACTTAAAAGGTTGTTTCATTTATTTAGCACCAGTACATAATAGCGTTTGCACAACTTGGTGCGGGCAAGTAGAGGGGGAAAAGAGGAGGGTTTGTATATTATCACAAAAATGCCTGAGAGATAGTGAAACCCGAAGTTGTCACTCCTGCTTTTTCAGTTTCAAGATCAGGTGATAGGAGTTCAGTTTATGCACTATATCACAATTGCTAGAAGACAGGGCAACAGCAGTTATCAGAGACGCAAGCTTAGCCTGCCTTCTCTTCCCTAAAAATACATACCTCACACATTTGAAGGGAATACATTGCTGAACAAGTTGGGAAACTTTTTAACCAGTGTTTAGAGTTATTTTCAAGATCCTGGTAGTAATTAAGGTAAAAGAACTGAAATATGGCAGGAGGAAGAAAGTTCCTCAGACCTTAAGCTGTTAACAGACCAATCCAGGTAAGTCTGAAATGTGTGCTAATCCCTTAAAACTCAGTAAACAAAACATGGCAATGAAAAAAAAAGATCTAAGAGCAAAGCTATTTTCTATTATTCTTACTAAGAAAGTGTTCTACGTCATTAACAGCACTTACTGTGGTCTTTCTCCTTCCATGATATTTTGTTTTTTATTGTTTATGAAAATATATTTTAAAATAAGACACGGCCACTAAAAAATAAAAGTTTAAGATTCTCTTTTAAAATAAGTCCCATCTAACACTCGAGGTCAGTGCATCTATTACCTTATACATGTAATTAATATGAGGAAGTCACTTACTTATGCCCATCAGCAGGTAAGCCATTCTTTCATTGTCATAAATCCAACAGGCTCCTTTAGTTTTACATTCACCAATATCCCAGAGAGTACAACTGTTGTCTATAGCAACACCAAACAAAATTGGTCCAGGAATAGTACCTAAAAATCACAGTAACGTGTTAGAACCTGAGTTACCTGGAATAGTCTTACCTGGTCTTAAAGCATCCAGTGAAATCTCATCCCAGCCAACCTCATCCCAGGCTGCATCAAAAGCAGCATGGGCAGGACGTCAATGGAGGCGATTCTGACGCTCTACTCTGCTCTTGTGAGACCCCACCTACAGTACTGTATTCAGCTCTGGGGCCCCAGCATAAAAAGGACATGGACTTGTTGAAGCAAGTTCAGAGGAGGGCCACAAAGATGATCAGAGGGTTAGAGCACCTCCCGTATGAGGTCAGGGTGAAGAGAGTTGAGGTTGTTCAGCCGAGAGAAGAGAAGGGTCCAGGGAGACTTTACAGCAGCCTTCTGGTACTTAAAGGCGGCCTACGGGGAAGACAAGGAGGGACTTTTTCAGGGAATTTAGTGATTAGACAAAGGGTAACAGTTTCAAACTGATGTAAGAAATAAATTCTTCATTCTGAGGGTGGTGAGACACTGGAACAGGTTGCCCAAAGAAGTTGTTGAAGCCTTCTCCCTGGAAGTGCTCAAGGCCAGGCTGGATGGGGCTTTAAGCAACCTGGTCTAGTGGGAGGTGTCCCTGCCCATGCCATGGAGGTTGGAACTCGATGGTCTTTAAGGTCCCTTCCAACCTTAACCTTTCTGTGATTCCACGATTTTTGCTACAACAGTGTTTTACAAAGCACAAGTGTTTTGCATCCAGGTATAATAAACACTCCGGTATGTCTACCTAACGTACTCATGGCCTAAACTATTCTCGAGCTAACAAGCAGCTATGCCCTCAATATAGCTCTTCCTTCTAGGACCTCCGTGCAATTCCTCAAGTATACAGCATAAATACTTTGTCTGTAGTAATGCTGTTAGTTGATGACTTCTTCAGCAACAATCAGTACAGGCAGAACAAAAAGCTCTCCTATCCTCTACTCCACAGCTAAGAGTTAAGACTGCCATAGATAATTTAAAGAGAAGCCTTCATAGGACACTTAACACCAACTACCAGCTAATCTCTACACGTCAGGATGTTTACTCTTCTTATGCTTTACTGGTAGAACGACTTGAATCAATTGGAGTTTCAACAGGCACAGCAAGCAGAATTCACAGAGGTATATATTTGATTTCAAATGATAGGGAATGGCTGCAGTATTAAATATTGACATAAAAGTCTAATCAGACACTTGATCCAGTATTTAATTACATAACACATTTAAAAAGTGCCCAAGACTACCACAAGATTTTAAAATATGATTGACAAAATTCAAATGAGCAGCTCACACAATATCTGCATGTAGCTTTACATTTTATTTTAGGCGATTCACTTGTCTTAGTGAGATCCAGAGATGCTCAGATTCAAAATTAATTTCCCACAAAAAAAAAATCAGTAATTAGTTATGCACAAGTTTCTATAATTTCAATAAAGGCTAAAATTAGTCAAGAGAACTGTAAGGGAACAGCGTAGAGGGAGGAGTCTCCTATCAATTTTAAAATATACCAGGATGGTAAATAACGATACAACTCTAAGAGCCAGTGTCAATTTCTTTTAACTTCTGGAACTTAGCAAAAATCTTCATGTAGTTAACAAGTTATCACATCACTTTATCTCAGCTTTTAGAATGAAACTCATTTTTGGGGAAGCGACAGCAGGTGCCTCTTTCTGAAAGAATAATAGTTACCTGCATTTTGGTTTTGCCAATAAGACCAAGAAACACTAAAACGAGCAACGCATGCCCTATTTAAAAATGAATTTGAATCCAGATGGCACCTGCCTTATAACAAGTATGTCAAATAAGTAGATTATTCAGAGGTGAGCATTTCAAGAAGAAAGTCATACCCAGTAGTCGTAGAAACACTGATTGCACTCCAAGAGCAAACGAGCGCTGCTTATCCGGCACACATCTGTAAACAAGATATGCAGTCCAAGACTTGGTAAACAAGTTTTAACTATTCCATCTTTCTGCTTTGGCCCTCAGTGACTAATCTTTGTCTTAATATACTCTTTTAATCTGTTTATTGCAGAGGGTTTTAGAAACCTCGTGTGCAGAACGAGTATTAAAACAAGAGGTGTTCTGACAAAAGAAGCAACTCCAATGGCTCAACATAGAATTTTAGATTGAACTAGTTTAACAAACCAGTATAAATGAAAAGCCAGCTTACCAGCAGCACCTGATACACTGTTGAATAGTATTTTCAGATTTTTGGTAATCAACAGATTACTTTTTAATAGGATTTAAGGACAATGCTAGGAGGCAATTCTGTGCCACTATTCCTAAAAGAGCACTACATGAATTGAAACTAGGCTTCAGCACAGTGCAAGGTGTTGTACTTCCTAAAACCTTTATATATAGCCAGCCAACCTTAAAATTAAATCAGTTCTGTCCTATGCTATATAAATCTATATACTGATTTAATAACTAGCGAAATTTACCTCCTTACCTCCTACTCATTTCTTTCAGATATCTCTCCAGAAAAAAAAAAAACCAAACATTTTATCCTGTCAGTGTCTTAAAGACACTACCATGAAGATTAAATACAACTTAACTTAGTTCATACAACTCAGATTCAGCATTGTTCTTTTTAATATATTGTATCACTGAAACATTTTTAATGCTAAAAAAGACATTTAATTTAAATACTCAGGAGTTATTCCCTCATTCTGGAGTATGTATGAGGATTAGGCATAGAAAAATATCCTAGACAAACAGTTATTAGCAGTCACTGTTAGGATCCCTCTATCCATACAGGAAAAACGAGGAAGAAGAATGAGTTTTGCACAGTGTGAGTGGTTATTTCTAACACTAGAACACTATTATGAAGTGTGAGTTTACACTTAAGTTGCACAAAATAGGTCTGCTGAAAAGATATCAATATATTGTAGTAAGTTATCTCACATTTAGATATTTAAATGAGGGTTTGCACATTTAAATTGTTCCACAGTCTTCTTCCGTAAAACTGTTTCACTGTTTCCGTTGAAGTGTATAAAGATTCAAAACTCCAAATGTTACTGCTTAGAATTATCTAAATAAAACTAGTTCTGGAGACAATGCTACACTTCCCATTATTCTGCTCCCACAGTAATATGACAGGCTGTTAATTCCAGATTTACACCACCTCTGAACAGGAAGTTACTACAAAGCACTGTTGCAGTGCATCACTTCCCCTTCCCAACACTCTGCCCAGAAAGCTGGAAAAAGAGCATCTAACCGCAGCCTCCTAGAGCATCACGGACATTTTCTCTCTAGAGGTGTTTAGAGGTACTGAACTGAGACAGGAGTTAAAGACGGAGAACAGAAGACTGATAGCTACATTATTTTCTACATTATTTGAAATCCTGACACTACCAATACACAGGCCAGTTGAATATTTTCTTCATCCAAGCACATGGCACACTTATTCCTTCTTGCTTTGACTAAAACAGTCAGGGGTACTCCTTTAAAAGAGGGATTTTGCTACAAGTAGCAAAAGAAATTAGAATACTTCACTAATCTGAGTTTTCACAAGAATACTACCTACTTCCCAGCCCAAAAAAACATACCTGAGAATGGCCACCGTTGTTGGAGTAACAGCCATAAATGTAAAAACTACAGTAAAAAAGAAGAATATCAGGAACAAAGGTAAAAGTTTGCACTGTGTCGGACATTTCCCAGCGACAGCTTCATAAAGAAAGTCTTCTAAACCATTTTCTCTTTTTGGTTTCCCAACACAGGAACAGTTGTAATACGTCTACAAATAATTTATAAAAAAAAATTTAGCTTTAAGAATGACACTAAGTGAAATTACTATGGTAGACACTCAGTGTGTCTGCATCACACTAAATACAAGACTAAACCCCGACTTTACAGTCAGCATGGGAAACAGTCCTTTCTCTGATGATCATATGACTCTGTAATCCTCATTTTTAAAACTGCTTCAGCAGAATTTGATTGATCCAACTGACCTGAATAAAAATTGGTTTTGATTTTGTGCTAAAAAAGTAGTGATAGTCTCTATTTTGTGTGGAGCGAGATTTCAGGTATAAACATACACCTAAAACTAACAGAGATTTTAGTGTTAGAGGCATGACCATACGCAGTACACCATCATCATCAGGGCTGGGCTTTGCAAACGAAGATACGGGAAGGGCTTTACCCACGCTTGCTACAAGCATACTGATGGCTAAAAAGGCCGATGTGGGATAGGCAAGTCTGGTTGCAAAAGGCACAGTGGAAAGTCTCCTTAGGCAGTACTGGCGAGGAAAAGTTCTTTCTGCTTTGTCTTTTTTCCTTGAGACTAATTCTACGTGCATTCTCAA